>NC_091570.1:38167802-38170302 GCF_042767895.1 Penaeus vannamei
GAGAGAGAGAGAGAGAGAGAGAGAGAGAGAGAGAGAGAGAGAGAGAGAGAGAGAGAGAGAGAGAGAGAGAGAGAAAGAGAGAGAGAGAGAGAGAGAGAGAGAGAGAGAGAGAGAGAGAGAGAGAGAGAGAGAGAGAAAAGAGAGTGAGAGAGAGAGAGATACAAACATAGAAAGGAGAGTGAGAGAGGAACAGAGAAAACAGAAAAGAAGGACCTCGCCTAATCTCTCAATGCAGTCGACTCTTCCAGCTCTGAAAACGCCACAGCCTAAACAGCAAAGACACTCCTCTCCTCTTTGACCCTCGCAAATGGTGCAAATTCATGATGAACAGATTGCAACAGGAACAACAAAGGGAAGGGCACATGTTCGTGTGTTTTCTTGTCCTTCCCTTCGTTGTTCCTGTTGCTAGCAAATGGTGCAAATTCATGATGAACAGATTGCAACAGGAACAACGAAGGGAAGGGCACATGTTCGTGTGTTTTCTTGCCCTTCCCTTCGTTGTTCCTGTTGCTAACAAATGGTGCAAATTCCTCGGCTTTCTCCATCACCAAACATCTGATTCCGGAACCGCTCTTGCCCTCTCATGCGTCTCACTCGGTGAACACGTGACGCCATGACGTATTCGTAGTGAGATATCGCTGGCGCTGATAATGGAGCAGAGATAGAGCTGATGAAATGATGTTAGATTCGATTCCGCTCGCCTGTGCTCCTCCCAGTACCACAGCGCGGCCTAGCGAGCAAAATAAAAACATTCTACAATCCTACTTTCAACATATGGCTTTCTCATAAAGCATTTTAATGATGCCTTCACTCATTAAACGTAATGTGTCCTACGGGGGAATGCAAATGTTATGTGAGCATGTGACGCAATTAGAGGGACCAGCAGCGTCAGTGACACAGCCCACTGCACGTATGACATAACGAAAGCGTCATGCGCGAGCTGACAGGTGCGCTCCCGTAAGAATCCCAGTAACGTGAGATTCGCCCGTTGAATCTTCCGTTTTTTTGGAGCAAAATTGACACGTAGGGTTGTTGTTAACGCGGCATTACTCAACTCGCCCCCCTTGCTGCTGTTAACGTAACCCAATCGAAAGAACTTGCATAAATACCTCATCAGTTCCACAAAGAATACCTACATTGCAGTACCACACTCTAAAACACTGCACCGCATGAGCCAAACACTCGTAACACCTTACGTAATTGTGACAAACAAAACACTCTCCCATCTGCATAATACCATCCCAAAACACAGACGTCGACCCGCCTCTATCTTCACGGCAACCACAACAACGAGAGAAACACAATTACATCGCAAACTGCACTTAGCACCACAAAGAGCGCCCTCGCAAATACCCAAAATACCACTTGGAGCATCACTTAAAATCACACATGTTCTGCAAAAGCGATTCTGATGATGAGCGAGTGCGGTCAAGTCTGTCAACCAAGAAGACTAATGGACGAGAGCAGATGGCAGCTGGATGTGTACTTTTCTTGCGATAGAGACAAATGTTAGGCTTTATAAAATGACTTTCCCTGTACGGAAATGACTGTGCACGACATATTACGTAGCCAATGGCAGCCGTTTCCTTCTGTGAAACATTTAGACTTTGACGTTTGTATGAGGTAAGACTGTTGGTTGTTTTTTTCTTCTTCATTGTCGTTTTCTTTGGCGTGGTTTTCTTATCCATGTTATGTCAAGAAAATGTAATCCTCTGGGAAAAGATTTCGGAGACAGACACAACCAGAGAAAGTTTTCTCGCGATGACACAATGGCGGTTACATCTTCCGAACTCCTCTTCGTGAGCCAGAGAACCCACTGTTACGAATTCAAAATAAGGTATAAATAAATAATGTCACCAGACGAAAGATGTAATTGACGCGTTTCAATTTATATCTTTTATCAGAATCATATACAATTCTTGATGATGTGATAATTTAGATACATTGCGAAGCGTCAGTCGCATCCCAAAACGCCCTTATTTACCATATCTACGAAATACTCTCTGACTTGATGCAATGCAGCGTGATTCTGTTCATGTGAATTATTATCATTATTGATTTTCGTCTATTTCTCTCTGCTGCTGTGTCTATCCACAAGACTATATCCATACCTACACTCAAGGTACATATAATCAGGTAGCTCCACTTCAATTTAGTCTGATGAATCAAAAAATAAAAAAACTTTTCCTAAGAGTACTCTGTTGGCTGTTAATGGTAAGAAACTGTCATCATAGATAAAAAGAGGAGAATTTTGGTTTTACATTAGGTAATTACAACATTGAAATGTAAATGATACAAATAATCATTTATCTAGCTTATCTGATGTCTCACAGTGTTCTCTCATTGGAAAAATGTGATGATGTCATTATCTCCCCCTTTTTGACCTGGCCAATCTGTGCAATATTTTATGGTAGAAGTCTTTTTTTCAGTGCATATACTTTGAAAATGGTTTAGTAAAAACAATAGAAAAATAATAGCAAACGAAACAAAGAAAAAAGGA
>NC_091570.1:38175302-38195302 GCF_042767895.1 Penaeus vannamei
TCTATTTGTTACCGGCATATAACATCAAAGACGTCCATTGCATTCTTCGATTACATTGCTTAATGGTTTCCATATCATGGTAAAGAAATAATACTTGCAATAATCTACTGATACTTTAATAGCAAGAACCTTTTGGATCTGAGGAAACATGGAAACTGTTCATTTGACATTTCATGTACAATATCAATTGCTTACTCACATTGATGTTACTGATTCGTTGATTGATCAATTACTTAATTAACCTCATTAATAAACAGATGCATGATGCCACAACAATCAGAACTGTGCAAGTTCCATTAGAGTTGATGACGATAGCTGTGACACTGATGTTTTTGGTACTCTCTTTCAAAGCAATTTAAATGAACACATACTTCAAATACTTTAGGGCTGAACCACAGTGCAAGTCATTACCCTGTTTTAAATGTTTAATACTTTAAAAGCTCATAAAAGATGTTTCTGTATTATTTTCTCCAATGACCTTTCAATAGTTGTAGTGATTTTCCTATACCATGCATGCTTTTTAAGGCTTTCTTTAACTGTATAATATAGTGCTACATCTTTGGTAAATATAATTACCTTTATTTCACTTCTTTTCATCATAATCTTAAGTTGCAGATTTTCCCTTTTAGGTCAAAAATTTATTTATCATATCCATTCATTTATCATAATTATTTCTTTACTGACAAGCAAATTGTGCAAACTTTAACTTTTTTAGCAGACAAATCTTTACAACACTAATTACATTTGGGCTATTTAAGAATTCATGTTTTTTTTCTGCATAATACTGGTGAAGTCCATGTATTTTAATTAGATATTTGTCTGCTAATTCCGATAAATCATTTGCAATCTTTGTAAATGCTCATGATATTAAGTGCCTTAAGAAACTAGACTTACTTTAAACTTTATGAAAAAAATGCTTTCATACATTTTATTTTTTTCTGTACATTGTAATGATGCGACAAAGTACACTATTAAACCCTTTTGCTAGCTACTGAAATGCAACCTTTCATCCAAGAAAATACCTAGTATTAATTACAAGTCAAATATAAATATACTTAATGACTGTATGCTGAACACCTGAAATACAACCTAGTTTTTACTTTTCACACATGTATATTGAGTCTTTTAAAATGTTTTTATAATTTTCCATAAAAAAAATAATGCAATTTCAGTTTGAATAGTGACAATCTTTACTCAATTTTTTTGAGTGAATAGTTGGTAATATGACCAAATCTCTATAGTTGGTGCATGCATACATATATAACTGTGTAGATAATGCCCATAAAAAGATATAATTTTAAATCCTCTTACCCCTTTGGATACTTGTTATTAATTAAATTAGAGGTAGTTGTACCGACGCAAAAAAAATTTAATGAAAATTATATGGTTACTCAAAACTGTCTACTTTCATCAAATGATTTTCCCAGGCATTTCCCCAACTTCATTTTGATATCCATCGAGCCCCTACACAAGCCATCATCCTGCTGTAGCATTATGTCAATTCCAATGTGATATCCCTATGAATTCCTCACACTGCATGGAGAAAGGATAAAAATTAAGGTTTCTGGATAATAAGAAGACACATGTGTTTCTGCTAATTTTTAATGAGAATAGAGACCAATCTAATAAACAAAATATGCAATATAAAATGTAAATATTCATCACTTGTTCTTTAAAAGGAAAGGAATACATTGTATCCTGTCCATTGCCAATATCTTTCAAAAGTCAATAATGGAAAAGATTCTCAGTGTCAGATTTGTTTTCCTTCTTCTAATCTTGAGACTAATTTGATAACTGTCTATAGTAAACCTATATAGAAAAAATAAAAAATATCAAATGAAACAAATGGTTTATCCAAGCACGTGGAGAAAATATTTTGCTGATTGAATATTTGGAGATGTGACGTCATTGCAAGATAAAACCTGACACTCCCGGTAACTAAAGTCATCTGGGACAATATGCCCAGCTGTTGATAATCTTTTCTTTTATCACCGAGTCTTAGGCTAGTTACACAGGTTTTTTGTGTTTGGTTCTGAAGTGGTGATTACAGTACAATACTGAATCTATTTAACCAATCATAAAAAAAAGATCTTACACAATCCATAATTTAATTTCAAGACTTGATTATTAGCCTACTTATCTGCCACTTAAAACATGGGCATCTGAAACATTGTACCATTAACCTCTGCTTCAGGAGGAACCTTTCATAAATTACATAGGTGATATTGTCCAATCTACCAAGAAGCTATGGTACAGCTATATCAATATGTAACAAGAGATATCAAGGAACTGAAGAGTTACCATTATGTACAAAATTGGAATTTGACAGAGGAAACTAGAAGATGAGGCTGCGACACCATTTCTTAAGCACAACTCGAGAGTATTCACTGTGAATGACAAGTACAGTGTACAATCAAATTGAAATATCTACTTTTAACATCTCAGTTACAGCAAAGAAACTTTTCACTATCAATAAAATTATGCTTAAGAAAGACGCATCAATGTTTGGCTGATATTTCCATGAAGATTCCCATGGTATACACATATACACAAGATCATAAAGCCTGCAATGCATTTCACTACCATAACACTGATGACTGTCATAAATAAAGGCGGTGTGCATTTATCAGCTTTTCCGTGTCACAATATGGGATTCTTGGGCACTTGATTTGATCACAATGATGTGACTAACTGTGAGGTCCATCACTAACACTGTGCTGCTGCTATGTGCTTTGCTGCCTCCTTTTGGCTCTTTTGATCAGTATCACATTGCAGATAACAGGCAGGATATTTAGGCATCTGCTTGCTAAATTTAATAACTTTCCACAGATTGCAGGAAAATGGAGCACCTGATGAACTAAAAGCAAATTACTTGAAATAAAAAAAAGCTTACCTAGGAGGTGCACACAGCAGTATTTCAAAACATAATTACCTTACCACTTGTTATGCCACAACAAAAAAAGGATCTTTGCTAAAACGGATGCATCAATAATCTCTTCAATCAATTAAACTAACTATTTACATATACAAGGACATCCTGGAGAGCCTCCTACTCCTGCAGCATAGAAGTGAATTTAACTTAAAAGGGACAAGTCTTTTGGGATTCCTTTTTAGAAAAAATATTCATCTTTTGTTACATAGAGAGGGTAACTATTGCCACAGACATGACTGCATTGACTTTGCTGCCGTCCGAGTAGTCTGCGAGGCATGTATTCTGAAATGCCTCTTCTTAAACTAGATTCACATGGTTTTCTGGCCAATTCAGGAGTTCTGTGTGTAAAAGCAATGCCATTTATATCATTCGTTATCTGGCTTTTTCTTAACGTTATCGAGCACTGTTTTGGAATGCATGGTCTATCCTTGAGGCGTTCAGCTACTCTCCCTCTTGAGTCTGTCTGGGAATCAATTTTGGTGTATGGTAGCTCTACGCAGGAATCACAGTGGTGGGGATGGTGGGGGAGCCGCATGTCAGCTGGTTCTTTCTGTTGAGAGAAAGTAGAGAATTAATAAAAGTCAGTGGGAATATTCAGAAAGCAAAGAAAAGAAAGAAAAGGAAACAAACTAATGATCTAAAAAGTAAAGCTCTAGCAAAGAGTACTTGAGGTAATGCTCTGGCTTATATAACACAACAAAAGCTAAAACTTATGTCCCAAATACACCCAAAAAGGTCACATAATGAAATTATGAGGTGCACTGAGGTTTCATTCAATATATAAGCTGGAGAGAATATACATGTCATTCTTATGCAACTGGTTTCCATTCTGTATAGCAAGAGGTCAATAATAAGACTTTAAACTTTAATTCGGGACACTTTACCACAATGCCAATTAAAATGGCCAAAAAATTAGTCATTCCTTTAATCAAGCTATTTTAGTTTTATGAATAAGATCCTAATGGAAATAGATCTTGTGACAATAAAAGACTATTGGAAAGACTGATTACCTGACTGGAAAAATGTGATAACAGTATGTAGATAGATGCACGTGGGAAAAGAAAGGCTGAATCAGTTTGTGTGACTAAATATAAAATAAAAAAGGGACAAAGAACAGGAAGAGTGAAGGATGTTGAGGATGGAAAGGAGGAGGAGGAGGAGGGTGGAAAGAAGGAGGAGGAGGAGGATGCTAAGGAGGAGGAGGAGGAGGAGGATGCTAAGGAGGAGGAGGAGGAGGAGGATGCTAAGGAGGAGGAGGAGGAGAATGGAAAGGAGAAGGAGGAGGAGAATGGAAAGGAGGAGGAGTAGGAGAATGGAAAGGAGGAGGAGGAGGAGAATGGAAAGGAGGAGGAGGAGGAGGAAAAGAAGAAGAAGAAGAAGAAGAAGAAGAAGGAGGAGGAGGAAAAGAGAGAAAAAAAAGAAAAAAAGATAGAGGACATGGAGGAAGCAAAGAAGAAAAGACAAGATTAAGAAAGAGAAGGAAGAACAAGACCATGCTAAAGAACAGAGAGTGAGGAGAGCTGAAGTAGAGAAAGAAATGAATGAAAGATTATGTGCACAAGGGTGTAGGAAGTGAACAAGAAGGAAGTACCAAGAACATTAAACAGATTTAAGTAAGTCTAGAGTGAGAAAATGCAGTCACATTCCACATTTTAGGACTTTCTAGTGATAAATCAAAATGATAGATATTGCCATACATCCCTTCTTTATACAAGAGAAAATTCTAGGTGGAAAAATTAAACACAGATTCACTGTTAAGATCACATAGAGTACAGTGGAAGGAGTTTGACCCAAAACTGAATAAACTATTGTAAAAGTCAGAGTATAGATGCATTATCTAAGAATACGTTTCTCAAAGGAAAAGGTGAAAAGAGGTTAAAAAAAAATCCACTATCTAATAAATCAAAAGTGATAAAATGTATTTTTTGTCTGATGTGCATGCATCAAGGGAATTAAGAGAGAAGTCAAGGAGTATTATGACATTTAACTCTAACAGTTTAGTTCTAGGACATAAGATGAAGTTTTCTTCCTTTGTTGTCTTATGAAGAAGTAAATACCTCCTCCTCCATTATGGAAAGTCTAAAGGCTTTCAGTAAAGAGACATCTGACATTATTTACAGGTGACATCCAACACATGTTCACGTTAAAACAAAAATATGTTACATGTTCAAAATATAAACCGTGTTAGGCTTAGCATTACTGTAAGTGATTCGTGCTGTGTCTCAAACTGGTTAGTAATGCAATCCTCTAGGTTATCAGCTGAAAACAAACAGCTGCACAACTTTTTCTTCTCCCTTGCATCAGATGTGGAGTCAGTAGAAAGTAGCTGATCAAACATTTACCTGCTTTGAATACTGAGTTCACCCTATTCAAGTCCCTGTTAATCTGCTGGATTTTCATCTGTCAAAAAAGGAAAGAAACATAAACAAAAGCATTCAACCCTTTACCAGCCACTATCCATGATGATTACAAGCAGTGGACAGGAACTGAGTCTTTACCAGTGTTTGTGGAGAAAATTTAAACCAATAAATAAGTATTATGCTTACTAAGCGATTTAATCAAACTTTGGAATCTCAAATTGACTCACTGCTTGTAATACACACTGCATTTTGGTATGTCAGGGTCCTTCAAAAATAAAATTGGAAGCCATACAGTCAAAACTCGTTAATTCTACCTGCTTAATGTTGCTACTACTATACAATATAATCTTTCTGATAAATTATTAATACAAAAAATTAGGCTTGTTCTGTAATACCTGGTCGAAGCAAAGTTAATATGGCAAATGCTATGTCTGAATTAACGAGGTTAGGCCGCTTAAGGCTCAGTCATAATAATAAAACAAAATAAGAGGATCATACAGCAATGCAAAATATACTTCATAATACTGATTAAATGGGATATATAGGGTACAACTCTAGGATACAAACACCTATTACATGTTTAATGACTAACTGCTTTGGGCATACTATAAAAATTCTTGCATGGTCAAGTATACATAATCATTAAATAATAATACCTTATGTCTTTAAGCACAAATACATGATTAGACACATGGAAGCAAAAACAAAAAGTGAAGGCAAAGGTAGAAATGCAACCACACTGTGCAACTAAGTGTAAAAAGCCAATACATATAAGAAGCCTAAAAATCTGAAATGCAAAAATAAAACCAGAACAAAAACAAAGACAAAACAAAAAAGGGGAAAGAAATACACGTATAATCTGACACAAACAGGAAGTCTTTTGTCATGCAAGGTTCATCTTTTCAGTCAAGCTGTAGGCAGTCTTCACTAGCTTAAGCAAAATATTGACAGGAAAATTTGGTTGCATTAACAGAATCTATTCACTGAATTTCCTATCTCTCTAAGAATAGTCATATGATGAAGGGGAAACAGTCCACAACCAGCAGGTAAGATGTTAGGCCCATGCAATCATCCAAGTGCCCACAAAGAATGGATACTCTTCATTCTCCAGCAATTATGGTAAACTTACAGTAAACTGTGTGGACTTTCGCCTCCTAGGGGAAAGACAATCAAGAACTGTGCTAATCTGTTTGGCAGTATTATGTTTAATATGCATTTATTTCTAATGCATATCATTTACTTATCATCTTTAAAAGTTAGGTAGATGGTGCCTTTTTATAGTGAGAGACTAAACTTTACCAATGCTGCCTCATCAATCAGTCAAAGGTATGACATCATAATTCCTCAGATCTGGGGGGTCCTAGTCATCCTGTTGTGACGTCATACGTCTCTTAAGAACCCGTGACCAACAACCCTTTGACTGATGTGCTCAGCAGACTGACTAAATGTAACGATGCTTGGATACTTTTTCATGCAAGAACAAGTGCCCCATTCTGTGCTTGCTGACAGTTGCTGCCAGTATATGGTTTGGGCGTTAGTGTGTTACCTGGCAGAGTGGTTGCCGGGTGGAGGCAGGCTGAGGGGGCGCTGGTTGTCCTTCACGAGTGTACGACACGAGGCTAGACGCGACTCCAGTGCCTGAGATACCATTACCAGCCTTGTTAATGTTACCCATGGTAGTTATTCTATATTTACAGTTTATAACCAATCAAGAAAAGAGTGGTAATTCATTAGTTCTGAGGTCATGACAAGGAATTAAGAATTTTGTTTAGCCAAAATAATTTTTGATTACAAAATACGGCACACATACAATAGTTACAAACTGATGGTGAAAAAATTTTCTGGTAAATTTCCCTCTACTATTACTAAAATTTGGACAATCATCTTGAAATCATATGAGAAAAAAGTGTTAGAAGTTAGAGGTTAATAAAGTTCACTGCCAAATGCACTGGTTAGTCTTCAAATCCATCAAGTCATAAAGGATACAGGATGGTTTGAATGGAAGAAGCTATTTTACACTGAGAATTAGAGAATACTTCTGCAACTGAACTTCTTTCTTTTGTAGTCAGGTCATTTACGTCTATGCAGTATCATATTATTCAACTTATGAGATGCTCTACTGCCAAACACAAACACAATAAAACTGCCTTTATTGATATATTATCTATTTTCTACTGACCAAAGCAAAGATGATATCATCTTTCCCATTTTCACAAAAATCATAAATAAAAAGTGGTCACATATTCCCCCCTTCCTCAATCAACCAGGGTTACAAATATGCATGCAAACACACATTCACACTCACACTCACTCTCACTTACTCGGGCATTCACAAATTGTCAGTCACTCCAACATGCCCTAATCCACACTGCCCCCCCCCCCCCCCTCAAAAAACCTGGACTTCAACAACAGGAAAAGTTATAAGTAGAAATACACTTGCATCAAACACAAACGACACTTCTCAAATTCAGCTTAGGCCTTTATCCCTTATTGAATGCAGTGTTAAATCAACGTAACATTGGGACGAAAACCATCAAGGATGTCAAGACACATAAATTAAAAACAACCACATTTTCAGCAAACAAAAATTCACACCTTTATACAATAATAATGAAAAACACAGGCCATTTCACGGAATAAATCCCTACATGATGGCAAACATTTCATCTCTCATCAGCATCTTTCTGTCAGTATAATAATAATAATAATAATAGAAAAAGCAACAACATTCATAGAACTTTTTGGGAAAATACCCTTGTATATTTCTCAATGACTAAAAAATATGAATGTGTGTATACATACATACATACATATATATATATATATATATATATATATATATATATATATATATATATATATATATATATATATATATATATATATATATATATATAAAACACAAACAGACACTGTCACTCTCTCACGCACCCATGCACACACACACGTACACACACACACACACACACACACACACACACACACACACACAAACACACACACACACTGTCACTCTCTCAAACACGCATTCACACACACACACACAGTCACTCTCTCAAACACGCATACACACACACACACACACACACACACACACACACACACACACACACACACACACACACACACACACACACACACAGTCACTCTCTCAAACACGCATACACACACACACGCACACGTGCACACACGCGCACACACACACACACACACACACACACACACATATATATATATATTGTTATATATGCCCAAATTTCCCAGCCCAAAAGCATATACTCCCACCCCCCCCAAAAAAAAAGACAGTGATAACAAATAATATATGATATCTAACAAATCAATGTCCCTCCACTTTTTTTATAACAAAACAATCTAAAGATGAAATGTATGGCAAATAAAACATCCTGTAGCAATATGACTTCTCGCACACAAAAATTTCTTCCTAACCAATTTACGAATTCATGAAGGCTTAAACTGAAACGCAATCCTTCACTAAACATAAACTGAATGCCATGACTCCTTCACATAGCTGGTATCACACACAAGGTCCTATTTCAGTTCTATTCACACACTTGTTAAGAAACGAGATTTGGCTAAATGATGGCTTTAAAACTAGCCATGTAATGCCTGTCTCTTTTTAGGTTAATGCTAAAATACATACTTTATGCCACTTTTTAGTAACATGTAAAAAGAAGGAAAAAAATCAATGGACATTTAGGGAGAAATCCTTAGTCACAGTTATAAAGGCCATTCAATTCTAATTGCACTATGTATACAGGACTTATGCAAGCTTGGACATATTCGGGTCTTGGTCTGTTACCAGCAAAGGTTAGCTGTGTACCCTTAGTTTTACAGGATCTTCTGAAAATTCATCTAGGTCAGAAGGATACCCCAATATTGTCATTAGAAACTGAAAGAAAGAGATAATTTTAAACAACAGATCCCTTCCTATAATGAAAATAAAAACATGATATGTATGCATATAAATAAATAATAATCAAATGAATGAATAAACAAATGTGTGTATTTGTGTTTAAATGTGTAAACAAACATGTTTACACATTTGCAAACATGTAAATGTTTACCTGTTAGTGTGTCTGCTTATCTGTTTTTTTTTTTTTGTTGTTGGTATGAGTGCGTAGCATCTTTTAACCCATTGCTGCTAGGTACATGTACTCTCAACACCCCCCCACCCCCCAACACACCCAAATGGTGACACAAGCGCTTGGCTACCTTCTCGAAGTATGAATAACATGACCTCTCCTGACTTTCCCCCTTTCACAAGTTTTTAGGAAATATAATTTTTACTAATGCAATAAATATTGATATTCTTATTGTTACTAACATTATGAATATCATAATGTAATAAACAATTCTAATAGCAAAATATACATATATATTTTCTTTTTCTTAATCAAGGAAAAGGTTAAACAGGTGAGATAGTTGGGCCTATGAATTAACTATGTGGGAACAAAGCACTTGTGGAGCCATCTACATGTAAAATCATAGTGGACATTGACGTACATTTTTGCCATCCCAGCATCAGTGGGCTAAAGACAAATAAAAACAAAACCTTCTAATGTCTGCTGATCCACTACGGGTGTTACAGTAGATCAGAATTCTAAATCTTGGCATCGACCTCAAAATTATCTATACTTTTCTTTGATTTTTTTTTTAGCGATTTCCATTACAACTTTACGGTAACAGCAAAATCAGCAAATACTTTAACAAAAATGTAGTTCTCTCTTTTCAACTCTCACAATCTTAATCATCAAAATCATAAAACTAGGCTAACCGTTTTGTACATCTGGCAATGAATTTTCCTCCGCTTGACGAAAATAACCAAACAAACATCTAACATAGCGTCTGGTTCGCTTCAAAAAACATAACAAGAGAAAACAGAAAAGGAAAACAAACAATCCCAGTTCTAACCATTAACAAAGAAAAAAATTACAAATGAAGCGGCTAGGTGTACAAGAAAGCTTCAAATACACTGGATCTGGAAACTCACTCTGGCAGAGGTGAGGATTTAGTCGTAAAGGAGAGTGGTGTGAATTTAGAAGACTGCCTGAGTTTTTCCATAAACTTTCTAAACTGCTATTGATAAATATAAATATAAATATATATATTTTTTTCTTCTCCAGCTAATGTGTGTTCAGCTCATTTTTTTTTTTTTTTTTTAAGATGCAAAGTACGAAATCCAAAATTTAAGGGGAAAAAAATGATACAAGCATTCCGAATCTGTGGCTTGTGAAGTGTCATGCTAAAGCTTAATATTGACTATCAGCTGTGATTTTCTTACAAGACAATCTTGATTCTGCCGCAGTGTGTCCCCAGACCCCCTCCGCCATTGGGTTATGGCTACCCTGGCAGAAAGGATATCAAGTTACAGCACTGGCCATGTACTGTACGAGGCAGCACACCAGCTGCGATCAACACCTCTACTTCAGTCACAATTTCCCTTTGTGAAATATGCACTCCGGATTTACTTGTCTGCAAACTCATCACTTGAACCTAATTCAGTTGTTAAATATCATGCAGAAGGCCTTTGAAAATAAATAAATGAATATATAAATAAAAAATATATAAAAAAAAAGAGACCATTAATGAGATTATTTATATTCTATTCTCTAAAAAGATCTTACTTAAGGCGAAATTAGAAAAACTTACCCCCACTTTTCTTAAAAGGTCTCCCACAATATTGAGAGCTGATATCCTTGCTGATGGCGTCATTGGTACACTTCCATTGTTTATGTTGTGCAAAGGGTGTGCTGTAAGTAAAACAATGAGACATGTAAATAAACATCTAAATACGGCTTTCTGTTCACTGCCTGCTTCCAAATATATGTGCACATTCTTTACAAAATTTATCTAGTGATTCAACACCCTTGTTTGATAATCACATCAACAAAATACAGCATTGAAAAAAATTAATATTACCTAAAATGCACTCATGTAATTGAAAAATTTCTACTTAAAAATCTATCAAGATTATTATACATTACACGCTACACTTTTAGAAATACTAATACACCTATATTTCTATCAAACAACAAAACTGTATCAAAATATCTATCTTCTGATTACAACATAAAAAAAAACTATCATAGTTATATATCCATCCAATATTCTGAGTTTTTAATACATCAATTTATATCATTACTGAAGCCTACCACTAGTGTATACAATGATGCATGTTTATCACTGATTTTAAGGACAAACACTGCATGCATAAATAAAGAACTGCTTTAAAAGGAAATATACTGGCTGCAGGAGTATCAGTAATGATTGCCTTACTCTTTTTATAAACAATGATGAAGTAGCTAACTCTTTTACTTTCTTGACTGAATTTTGTAATCTCCCTATAAGAAATAAGGAATATAGTCAGTCTCTGAATTAAACTGATGATTTCTGAATAACAGACTACCTCTTATTCTCTTATTCTACATCTATTCAAATCATATTTTATTACATGTATTACCAGTGCTTACTTTTTCTTAAAACAGTGTTATATATATATTTTTTGCTCATTAGATAAATACCACTTTCCACAAAAAATCTGCTATACAAAAAAGAAAAAAGAAAAAAGGGGAAAAAAAGTAAAGCACAAATGGTAAATCTGTCTTGTCAAGAAAATTGGCTTCTTTAAAAAAAATGGAAGTTCAACAACCTAACATGCATTTATTAGCCTATCTGCACAACTTTAAAAGTCAGCTCAAATACTTAACAGCATTTGATCAGCTTCTCAAATAATCAAAACAAACTGTGGAATAAATCATCAAAGCCATATCAATGGTATCTGCCTGCTTACTTTTTACAGGTGTGCTTGGAACAGAATCTGTGAGCTGTGTGCTGGAAACAAGTTTATTGGAATCAACATTTTCATCGGAGACTGTCTGAGGAGGAGGCTGTAACTTGGGAGGAGGTTGAAGGTGCAGGTGATTCTGCTGGTGTTGGAGAGCCCTGTCATTATCTGGCTCGTCGTCGTCCTTGTTTTTTACACTCAGCTCCTGCCGAAGATCTGTCGGAAAACGACAGCTTTATCTTTCTATGTAAGGGTTTAGAGTACACATAATTTTAGTTTGTATTAAGACTATGAATAATTTCTCACATAAGGAACAGCAACAACTACACGGATAAAGACTCCTAAATTCTAAGCATATCCCAATTCTGATGTATAGTACTATGAGAGATGTTATATTACATCATGTAGTGAATTCTTGGCCTTATAATGCCTTTATCAGCATCCTTTATAATCTAGATTTATTCCTCTGCTAATAATGTTCATTATCTCTTTCTTTTTTGTCATCCACATCCTTTTACTTTACAGAAAAAAAAGAAAAAAGAAAAATATCCACTCAACAATGGAACCCTGCAAAGCGCAATCTCAGAGTATATCGGCACATGCACCAGATTCATCCCAAGTATTTCTCACCTCTGGCTTCGTCCTTCAGTCTCTGCACCATAACCTTCAACGCCTCCTTTTCATCAAGCTCAGACTCCAGGAAGGCATTTCGCTCAATCGCTAAATTAAGCCTAGCCTCGAAGTCCTCTAAGGATGTCACTGTCGCCCTGGAAAATGACAACAAATTTAGGATTTCTCCCACTTGCTTTGAAATAAATGATTTGAAAAAATAAATGATCATCTCTAACTTCAAAAAGATTAGAAATCTATCTGGAATATTGTAGAAGCCTAATGGTTGATATAATTTCTAATGGCAACGCTACACAAATCATACACGAAATATATACATAAAATTCCTTTCTTGTCTTCAAAATAAGCTTCCCTACAGCCTACCAAAGTTGTTTTACAGTAAAATAAGTAAAAATTTCTAACAAGGAGGAAAGGGTGACAGAAAAATTAAGAAGGCAGAGGAGCAGACTGGATGAAGAAGAGAGGGAGAAGCAGGAGGAAAAGAGGCAAGAGAAGGAGGAGGAAGCAAAGAGACAAGAGGATGAGGAGGAAAAGAGGCAAGAGAAGGAGGAGGAAGAAAAGAGGCAAGAGAAGGAAGAGGAGGCAAAGAGACAAGAGGAGGAGGAGGAGGAAGAGAGACAAGAGGAGGAGGAGGAGGAAAAGAGACAAGAGAAGGAGGAGGAGGAAAAGAGGCAAGAGAAGGAAGAAGAGAATAAATATGAAATACACTTAGAAGTATGAACATTCAGAAAAAGGGAAAGAAAGAAGGAATTCCCAAGCAAAGAAGAAATAAAAAATAATATTGAGAAGGATGAAAAGAAACAGAAATACAAAAAAGCGAAAGGAAATGAAAATGCAGAATCGAGAGATAACAGCAAATAAGAATATTTCTTGCATGAAACAAAGCATTTACAGTTCTTGAGAGTCTTCACCTACATTCAGCAGGTGAATTTACATTTCTGTAAAGAACACAGATTCAAACATTGAGTTTTATTTGTAAAATCCAAAATTAACAAAGAAAAAAAGAAAGAAAGAAAGAAAGAAAGAAAGAAAAAATTCGACATATTTAACATTCAACATACACATCTATTGAAATCAAAATAAAGTAAATAATCACACATGAACTTTCAGCGGATTACTTTTACTCTTTGCATACGAAAATGTCAATAAAACAATCCATGAGCTGTGATAAAAAACTGAAAATAAACAATTAAAAATAGGCCAGGATCTAACAAAAGAGATATTCACTTTCTAATGAGGCAGATACATCAGTTCTTGTCAGCTGATTTGACATTCACAAGCAGACCTAAACTCTGCTTCTTGTTGCTTTCTACTTTACATTTTCAGAAAATATAAAAACGTCAAAATTTATTTCTCCCAAAGAAGTAATTCCGACCAATATACTATTTTTTTTCTTGTTGTATGTATGACATCAATAAGCAAATACATTCTCTATAAAAAACGAACAGAAACTACCTATTGTGCCATCTGTAACCTTATTCACAATAGCTTTAAAACAAGCCAAGTCATCTTACCAGGACCCTTCCTTCCTTAACTAAGTGACTGGTATTTCCCTTCTGTGACTGGCTATCTTTAGATAATCAAAAAGAGAAGGAAAAAAGACATAAAAAGGACCAAAAAAAAGGCAAAGAACGGCAAAACAAACAGGCAAAAAGACGGTATTGAGGACAGAAACGAAAAATAAAAAAGAAAAACGAAACGAAAAGAAAACGCAAGAGATACCTATCACCATCATCATTACCTTTTAGCTCTTTCCAAGTCATCGTTTGCTTGCTCAAGCTCCCGGATGTAGCGTGAGAGGTCTTCTTTGATGTTCTTAATTTCTGTTAGTTCCCCTTGTAGGGATGACACTTGGCCGTTGAATTCATTGTGTAGACGCTCCAACCGTTCCTGCAATGGAAACGGTGCATTAGTAAACTCGTAAACTCATAAATTATAAGTTCTGAGAACAATGAAAAATAAAGGTATAAAACCGCATTTTAAATATTTTCGATAATGCAAGGTCATATTTAATCTTAGATTTTTAAATAGGCATAAACCCATTAAAAAAAAAAAACTCCTCTATCTGATAAAACAGACTTTTTCTAAAACCTAAAACAAAAGAAAAAGAAAGATATAGAGACACATTACACATAATCAAACCATCAAAATATCACACAAAACGCCAAATCAAAGAAAATCTCAAAGTACATAAAAAAATAAAAAAAAAAAAAATACCGGGGAAAACGAGTTAAAATAAATATAGCCTTATCAGTTAATAATGGCACACCCGCTCTATCCCCGCTCCGCCTCGGCCTCTCCCCGGTGAGATCACTTTCCGCCGCCCGTGACGTAATCCCGCGAATTCCGTTGCCTCAAAAGCAGGCAACGGAACCGAGCTTTTATCACTGGCATCGCTGGCGAGTTGGGATCGTGCGCCGCCCCTCGCAAGACGCCGGATAAAAAAAAAAAAAAAAAAAAAAAAAAAAAAAGTAGTAGCGGAAACTGAGCGACCATGATCTCTCTCCTCTCGAACTTTCTCAATACGTTCTGTCTCTCTCTCTTTTTTCTCTTTGTCCTTCCCTCCCCCTCTCTCGTTTTCTCCACTGGTTGGCCTCTCATAACTTCTGCCTCTCCCTTTTTTTCTATACATTTCTCCCTCTCCCTCTCTTTCGTTTCCTCCACTGGACGGCCTCTCATAACTTCTCCCTCTCCCTTTTTTCCTTCATATTTCTTACCCCTTGGCTCACGGTTGACCCCGCCTGACCCCGGCACTGGCGCTGGCGATATCGTGCCGCGGGTTATCACGGTTATCACCCCCTCTCGATAAAGGGGCCGCTCTTTATACCTTTCTTTTCTGGTTGGTACATTAAATAAAGGGTATATTAGGAAGAAATGGTAAGGCTGAGACCCTAAATATCTATCTTACATGCTAAAGAGGATACGAGCAGACGGGCTACAAGCAGGGGAGGGCCGTCGCAGATGGAGCCAGGCGAAAATGAGAAATACCAGAGCCCCAACAAGGAGAGACGTGATAAACGATAACATTCGGGAACCTCGCTTCGACCGCCCGACCCATGAGCCGACGAAAAAGGGCAGGGGGCGGGGCGGAGGGCGGGGGTGGGGTGGGGTGAGGGGGCTGGCGATCGCGGGCACGGCAGGTGGAGCGGCAATCAATGCGGTGAAGTCAGCAACAAGGCAAGGCATGGCGGCGGCGGCGGAGGGCGAGAAGCCGAGATGACTCACAAGTTCGACGGATACAAATGGCAAATCGATGGGGATTGTCAGGCCGGACAATGCGAAAGGAGAGCGCGTGCAGGTCTCCGTGGGGGGGCGGTGGATGCGCTGCGCTCGTGGGGGCGACGGGAAGAGAAGGACCCACTAGGGGCGCGACGCAGCAGCAACAGCAGCAGCCATTGCGCCACAACCGCGAGAGGAGGAGGCCTCGCAGGAAATGCTGAAACGGAATGGGCCGCAGGAAGGGTGAAAGAGGCGGGTGAAAGGGAGAATGAGCAGGCGCGGCAGGTCAGCAGAAGGCAAGGAATCCACTCGGATCCTGCCGCACTGAGGGCAACCGCACTCACTGTCGCACTGAACACCGCACGAATCGCTTGTGGATAAAAATGCGTCAGAACATAATTCCACCTTGGGAGAGGGGGTGGGGTTGGGGGGGGGGGGGTCCACAGCGTGCATGTACCCACTCCATACCCAGCTATCCCGCGGATCAGCATCAGCCCATCGCCGCCCCTCCAGCGCGGCCCCTGCCCTGGTCTCCGTCACGCCATGGGTCTCGATTCCGGCTCGCCGAGGGTCCGCTTCGGGGGCGTGTCATGCGCTATGTCTCGCCACCGACAACGACGCGTAAAACTGTCAAGATTTACCCGACGCAAATAAGACAAGAGCCTGTGCAAGGCGAAGACCTTTCGACGCCCAAGACTAGTCACGTAAGTTAAATAAATACAAAAGTTCTCCGCCCCCTCCCGTCCGCCCCGTCCCCTCCGTCTTACGTCATCGCCGGAGCTGCTCTTCCAGTTGCGGCTCGACCCTTTATGCATTTATTCATGACACCATTCATGGCACGGCGGGCCAGGAGGAAACGCGGCTCTGAGTAAGCGGAGGGGGCCATGAGGCTGAGGGAGGAAGGGGGGGGGGAGGGGGGTCGAGCGGCGTCCGGTGGGGCAGGAAGCACCAGGCGAAGTGGATGCCCCGGACGGGTTCCTCCGCGGGCCTGCAGGTGGTGAATGTATATAACCCAGCTGGCATCGCGTGTAGCACATCCGCCCACAGACGGTGCTGTAGTTCGGTGCGTTGTGGATGAAGGTGGAGAGTGACCCCCACACGAGCGGTCTTCTGATAAAATCAAACGGTTGGTGGGTACTGGCGGGTGGCGAGAGGGGGTTAGGCGCCCATTGTAGATGATATGTAGATGCCGACGAAAGCGGAGGCGACCCGGCGCGTGGGTCTCCTAAGCGAGAGGGGAGGCGGCCAGAGCGCGGGCGTCGAAGCTCTCATCGAGAACCCATATCAAGAAGCCCAAGATGGAGTAGATCTGATTCCCCCGCCGCCAGCCTCATTGTGCATTCGCGCCGTGTTAATCGCGATCCCGACGACTAAATAAAACAGACAGTATGTCACAGCAAAGAATATCCATTGTAACAAATGGAATTAAAACTAAATCTTTAAATCTTTAATCTTGACTGCGGCGCGCGTTTACACGGCCACGGCTCGCGACTTCGGCAGTTTCCGTGTCCGTCGCGGAACTGAATCAGCTGCTCCAGACGGCGGACGCCCAACGAGCGCCTCCGGACGAATCGCCGGCAGTTCCGTGTCCGTCGCGGGGAATCGCCGGCCCATTCCACGCAATGGAGACGGCGGCTGAGCAGGCGGGCGAAGGTGAATAGGTGCGCGCTGTTGCGACAGGTGCCGCTGCCACCCTCCCCTCCCTCCCCCCGAGAAAAAGGCACGGCAGAGGGAGGGGAGTGGGAGAGAGTCGGCAGCCTTGGCGGGCGTCATCGTCATCAGGTCGCACTGGTCATGGCTGCGTCAGGCGTCTCGCACCTTCCACAAATCACCCGGGCGATTAAAAGGCTGGAGACGACTCTCTCAAGGCGGTTTCCCTTTCCTCGCGCCCGTCTTGTTCCTGCTGCCGACCGCAGATTTTTTTTCCTTGCTTGAATCTATCTTCTACACAAACAACTGGCCTCCTGACCTTACCGGCGGCTCGCCTCGTTTCCTCCCGGCCGAGAACGCGTCTACTTCCTACCCGAACACCTTTCGGCCCAAGACGGAATCTGCAAGGCAGGCCCCGCTTCGACAGGCGCGAAAGAGGAAGAAAACGTGAGAGGCACGAAGAGGAACCGAAGCTTAAAAAAACACCGAGTCTTGCCTCCGCCTTCAGACAGTTCAAAGCAAGCAAAGCCTCTTTCAAAACTACTACAAAACTATTTCAAAATTACTACTACTACTACTGCTACTCCACTCCTGTCGCTTCAGAATAAAAAAAATATTAATACTAGCCATGAGAGACCACGACGACCACCAGGCGACACGGCACAGGACTACAAGCTAGGCAACAAGACATGCAGACACGCGGGCTGGCTGGCAGACACTACTGGCTCGATCCCAGGCGCCACGAACAGCAGGTGAATCAACACAAGCAGCAGCGGCAGCAGGAGACGCCCGCAATCAATAAGCGAGTCTTACCTGCAGTCAGACACCGCGCCATCAAGAGCCCCAAGAGCAAGCACAAGCACAAGCACAGCTGCACGCACTCTTCGCGCCCCTGATCCGCTTTGCTTCGTGCCTGCCGCTTCGGACGCGCGGTCGGCGTACAACGGCCCTCCGAGCGTGTCCCGCGGGCTGGAAGGGCCTCGAGAACCGCGCACTAAATGAATATAGGCTTATTCTTATGTTTTCTTGGTTTCTCTCCCTTTGTTGGATTATCTCCTCCTCCTCGAGAAACAAAACGCGTCCCATTCGGAGGAATTTCAAAGGTTCGGTCGCGATTCAGTCTCGAGAAACAAACTTAACACGTTGACTGAACTTCCATTTCTCCTCCTCCTCCTCCTTCTTCTTCCTTCTCCTCCACCTTCTTCTTCTTCTTCCTTCTCCTCCACCTTCTTTTTCTTCTTCTTCCTTCTCCTCCACCTTCTTCTTCTTCTTCTTCTTCTTCCTTCTCCTCCTCCTCCTCCTCCTCCTCCTCCTAGACTTTCACACACACGTCGAGAAAAACTGAGCATTTTCACTCTCATTCTCTCGCATTTCATTCGTGAAATTACGACGGACAAACTTCAGGCCGAGAAAGATGAAGTCTAGTAGCGACTCTCCTAACTTGGGGGGAGGGGAGGGGAGGGGGGAGGGGGGGGGAGGGGAGGGGAGGGGAGTGGGAGAGGGGGGGCGGGGCTCTCTAAAACAGCATTTAAAGTTGAAAAGCGAAAAGACCTTAATATTAGAGATTGACACGCAACTTCTCCCGGCAAAAATACCGCAAAAAAGAAAAAAAGAAAAGAAGAAAAAAACAAAAAAAATCCGCACTGCCGAGTCATACAGAAAATCAATGTATAAAATCACACAAAAAAAACAAAAACAAATACATATATATAAATATGAACAAAAGAACGCCAAATCAATGTATAAAACCACACACACAAAAAAACACAAAAACACATACACAAAAACACGAACAAAAGAACCTCAATCCACAACACGAAAACACGAGGAAAATCCATCAATCACACAAACCAGGTATAAAATAAAAAGGGAATTAAAAAATCGACGTTTCCGAGCGGGTCGTGGAAGCGCCATAGAAACTCGGGGGAAAGGGGGGAGGGGGGGGGGGAGTGACCTTGAATCTTGCGCCTTGTACAAAATGGATCATCATACATAGCGAGACACCAATATTAAAAACACAAATTCTGCGAAGGACAAAAAGAAAGAAAGAGAGAAAAGAGAAAGGGCGAGGGAGAGATAGAGGGAAGGAGGGACAGGGAGAGGGAGAGGGAGAGGGAGGGAGGGAGAAGAGAGAGAAAGAAGGGAGGGGAAAAGGAAGTGCCTGACAGAATGCAGACCAAGTTCTAATTCCTTAAAATAGTTTTCAATTTCCAATTCCTCATACAAAAAACATATAGCAGGAAAAAGAAACGAAACCCTGAACGCACCTAATATGCAAAACCCGAAAGGAAAACAAGCTTAATTAAGTACGTTTCCTCGGCCATTTTCCCGCCCGAACACCGGAAGACGGCGCCGAGTCCGTCCCGACACGCATTCGGACGATCGTGCTCCGGAGGCGCTGGAA
>NC_091570.1:38200302-38210302 GCF_042767895.1 Penaeus vannamei
CGAAGCCCCATCATAGGGAGTGGGGGCTATAATATTACTAATCTCTAACGACTACGAAATTTAGGGCAGCCGCACCGTGCGACCTTCCAGAATCTTTTTTTTTTTTTTTTTTTTTTTGGATTTTTCTGACGCATTCTCTTATCTCTGGCCTTTGCTGGGTTTACAGTGACGTTACAATCTAAATATTTTTCGTTCTAAAAGCAAATCATGAAACAAGGTTTCCAAGAACCATGAAAAAGAAGAAATTTCAAGAAAAGTAAAGCTACGAGTACATATAGCACAGTATATCTCGAAAAGACAAAGATAAATAGATGGGAGGGAGGGAAAGACAGGAGAGCGGGAGGGAAGGGGAGGGGAGAGAGGGAGAGAGGGAGAGAGGGGAGGAGAGAAAAGGGAAGAGGGAGAAGGAGAGGGAGAGGGAGAGGGAGAGGAGAGGGAGAGGGAGAATGATAGAAGGAGAAGGAGAAGGAGAGAGAAAGAGAGAGAGAGAGAGAAAGAGAGAGAGAGAGAGAGAGAGAGAGAGAGAGAGAGAGAGAGAGAGAGAGAGAGAGAGAGAAAGAGAGAGAGAGAGAAGAGAAGAGAAGAGGAGAGAGAGACAAAGATGAGAACGGATGAGAGAAGAGAGCACAGGAGAAGAGGAAGATGCGAACAACAGAACGAGACGAGAAGAACAGCCCGAAGAATAAACAAATAACCAAACAAAACAAAAGAGAAGAGAAGAGAAAAGAAAAAAACAACCAAGGAAAACACAAGACACGAGAGAAGAGCAACGTCTGCACCGAAAGTAAACAAACATCTGCCCCTCGCAGCACCGCCGGGCAGGTCCCTCCTCGCCCCATACAAGTCCTCGCCTCCCATACGTCAGGGCGATGCTCCTCGTATCGATCTCGCGAGCACAAGCTTCCACTTGGCACGCATAGACACGTCGTGACTCGCAAAATCCCTCCGATAAAGACTCTTAAGACAGATGCTCAACCGAACAAACAACCAAATAAAACAAACAAACAAAACGCACATACACACACACAAATAATAATAAAGAAACATCGCATAATCGATTGAGCGGATCAGGAAAATCACGCGACACGACTGTCCAATCACGAAAAATCGAAAGAAAGAAAAAAGAAAGAAAGAAAGAAAGAAAGAAAGAAAGAAAAAAGAAAAAAAAGAAAGAAAGAAAGAAAGAAGGAAAGAAAAAAAGAAAAAGAAAAAAAAGAAAAAGAAAGAAAAAAAGAAAGAAGAAAGAAAGAAAGAAAAAAAAGATAGAAGAAAGAAAAAAAAGATAGAAGAAAGAAAAAAAGACAAAAAAAAAAAAAAAAAAAAAAAAAAAAAAATCAAACGTAGCAAGCACATCCACCCGGCCGCCCCAACGAAAGGACAAGAGTTGCACCCGCCCATCCCGCCCACTGGATACAAAGACCACACATGCCCGGCAGCTGAAGGGTTATGCTCGATCAATAACCCAACAGCGGCAGCCACGAACGGCCGTTCTGTGTACGAGTGACTTGTTCGTGTTGATTCGCTCGGCGCGGTCCGGTATTCTCGCGAGGGAAAGGGAAAGGGAAAGGGTATGGGTAGGGAAAGATAAGGAGCGAGGGAAAGAAAGAGGCAAAGAAAGGAAAGGAAGAGAGGCAAATGGAGGGGAAAAAAGGAAAGGAAGGAGAGAAAAATAAAAACGAAGGAAAAAGGGAAAGGGTATGGGCAGGGAAAGGGAGGGAGGGAGCGAGGGAAAGAAAGAGGGAAAGAAAGGAAAGGAAGAGAGGCAAGTGGAGGGGGGGAAAAAAGGAAAGGAAGGAGAGAAAAATAAAAACGAAGGGTTCTACGGGCGCGCTTCTCCTGGACACGGGCCATGCGAAGACGTAAAATCGTTACGTGCAGCCGCCGTCAGGAAGCCCGAGACACATTCACGACACGCACACGGACGCACACACGGACACACACACACACACGGACACACACGGACACACACACACACACACAAACACGGATACACAAACACGGATACACAAACACGTACATGAACACACACACACACACACGGACACACACACAAACACAGACACACACACACACACACACGCACGAACACGTACACGAACACGAAAAACACACCGGCGGTATCTTTCCCCTTCCCCGCTCCCATACTGATCGCGACAGCTGCACTTCCTCGCCCAATGCATACGAGCAGGTCGTTGCTCAACCTCATCCCTCCTGGGGGTCGGTGGGGGGTCCCTCTAAGATCCTCGCTCGTCCCTCCCTCCCTCCTTTATTTCCCTTCCGCTTGGCTCTGCCTCGCTCACTCGCTCGTTCGCATAAACACTCACGCATTCGATCGTTCACGTACGCAAGCACTCTCTCTCTCCTCCTCTTCTCTCTCTCTCCTTCACTCACTCACTCTCTCCTTCACTCACTCACTCCTTCACTCACTCTCTCCTTCACTCACTCACTCGCTCTTCGACTCAATCACTCCCTCTCCCGTTCACACTCGCTCACTCCCTCCCTCCCTCTCCCACGTGCTTGCAAGGAACAGGTCTGTGCCGCACTCCCGTGGTCTGGAGTCACGCACGGCGCAGCCCGGCGGCCACTTAGTCCCCGACACCATAGCGCTGCCTGGGCCGGGGTCGGGGCGAGGTCTGGCACGGCGAGGTAAACCGCACGAACGCAGGCAGCTTCCGGCACGAGTTTGCTACGTCGGCCTGCGTGTGACGTATCTACGGATATAAAAAGCGTGCGGCCTGGTCGGACTGATAGCTGAGATAGCGACGCAGCACGAGAGAGAAAGAAAAAAAGTACGAGTGGGAGATAGAAGAAAGACAATAACAAAACAGTTACGGTAACGCAACGTGGACCTGTCACAGTCCCGCGTCACGTGCGGGAACAGAAAAAAAAAAACAACAACTCGCACTTTCACATTTCAAAACGACGCCATTTCGCACAAAAAAAGAGAGAAGAAAACGGCCCGTACAACGAACACCCGCCGCTATCGTAGCCATCATCTCCCGGCCGAGTGACACAAGATCCGCGCGAATCCTCGTTCATTCATTCCCCGCAGATCCTCCTCCGAGCCGACCTTCTTGAACTTCCGTCCATGAGCCAAAATCACCCCCTCCCCTATTTTGCATACCTTTTATAGCTATAGCAACCATTCCGCGGCGGCATTGCAACACCTGCAATAAAGATTACCCGCGCGGTGAAAGGTGAGCGCGTCAGCTGAAAAATGCCCGGCGGGCGTGGCGGGCAAGATTTAAAGTTCCCGCGCCCGCCGACGGCCGCCGCGAGTCCGTTTAACCGCCACTCCCCCCGAGCCGGTCGGTTGTTACGGCACAGTATGCCTCTCGCACGAACCGCTTTCAGAGACGCTGGCCCGCCTCCGCCTCAGCTTCCCACGACGCCCTTTGGCAACGACCGCCGCGACGACACAACGACCGACGCAACGACACAACGACCGACGCGACGACACAACGACCGACACAACGACCGACGCAACGACACAACGACCGACGCAACGACACAACGACCGACGCGACGACACAACGACCTGCATTTGAAACGGGAGCTGATCAGCCTTGCCAGTCACGAAGGGGAAGGATGTTATCGTCTCGGCGGCCGGACTACCGACACGACGGGTGGATAAGGCTAGAGAGAGAGACGAGCTATCCACATCCACGCCGCTTCAGAATAACTATGAAGCTGGGAACTGGGAGCAAAAGGAGAGGGAGGTGGGCAGACAGAGAGGGAGGAGGGAGGGAGAGGGGAAGGGAGGGAGGGAGGAAGAGGGGAAGGGAGGGAGGGAGGAAGAGGGGAAGGGAGGAAGAGGGAAAGGGAGGGAGGGGGGAAGAGGGGAAGGGGGGGAGGAAGAGGGGAAGGGAGGGAGGGGGAGAGAGGGGAAGGGAGGAAGAGGGGAAGGAGGGAGAGAAAGAGGGAGAGAGAGGGAGGAAGGAAGAGGGGAAGGGAGGGAGGGAGGGAGGGAGGAAGAGGGAAGGGAGGGAGGGAGGAAGAGGGGAAGGGAGGGAGGGGGGAAGAGGGGAAGGGAGAGAAAGAGGAAGAGGAGGGGAAGGGAAAGAGGGAGGAAGAGGAGGGGAAGGGAGGGAGGGAGGAAGAGGGGAAGGGAGGGAGGGAGGAAGAGGAGAGGGGAGGGAGGGAGGAAGAGGGGAAGGAGGGAGGGAGGGAGAGTGAGAGAGAGAGAGAGAGAGAGAGAGAGAGAGAGAGAGAGAGAGAGAGAGAGAGAGAGAGTGAGAGTGAGTGAGTGAGTGAGAGAGAGAGAGAGAGAGAGAGAGAGAGAGATAGATAGAGAGAGAGAGAGAGAGAGAGAGAGAGAGAGAGAGAGAGAATAGGAGTGAGAGAGAGAAGGAGAGAGAGAAAAAAGAAGAGAGAGAAAAAAGAAGAGAGAGAGACAGAGAGAAGAGAAGAGAAGAGAAGAGAAGAGAAGAGAAGAGAAGAGAGAAAGAAGAGAAGAGAGAGAAGAGAAGATATGAGATGAGAGAAGAGAGAGAGAGAGAAGAGATGAAAGAGAGAGAGAAGACAGAACAAGAGCGAGCAGGAAAGAGGGAAGAGAGAGGGACACTACCCACAGCGAGAACCACCCAGCATCAACCCTGCTCCCCGACGCTACCTCTTGAAAAGTTCGCGAGAAGTCAGTTTTTTCTCCCTTTTTCTTTTACATTCTTTAACGAAGACATTGCATAACCACAATCAAACCGGCCTACAACCCTATACACGCGCATCGGAACTGAAATTCCTTTGTTGTCGTTGCTGGTGTTGTTGTTGTTGCTCGTGTCTGAAGTTCCTTTGTTGTTGCTGCTGGTGTTGTTGTTGTTGCTCTTGTCTGCTAGAAAAACAATAACAAGACCACCTCCTTCCCGTTCCATTAATTGTACTATAAATAACTGCAAAGGCGATTAGCATCTGGCGCGGCGAGGACAATGGAGTGGCCTGGAAGCGTGGCCGGAAAGCTGATAGCATGGACATCTTATACAAGGAGGAAGTGGCGAGGCCTCTGTCCGCTCTCTCTCTCTCTCTCTCTCTCTCTCTCTCTCTCTCTCTCTCTCTCTATGTGTGTGTGTGTGTGTGTGTGTGTGTGTGTGTGTGTGTGTGTGTGTGTGTGTGTGTGTGTGTGTGTGTGTGTGTGTGTGTGTGTGTGTGTGTGTGTGTGTGTACAAGGTAGAGACATTTAAGGTAAAAATACTTTTTTTTTCATTGACTGGACATTTTGCGGGAGGGAGGGAGGGATGGAGGGAGGGAGGGAGGGAGAGAGAGAGAGAGAGAGAGAGAGAGAGAGAGAGAGAGAGAGAGAGAGAGAGAGAGAGAGAGAGAGAGAGAGAGAGAGAGAGAGAGAAAGAGAAAAGAAAGAGAAAGAGAAAGAGAAAGAGAGAGAGAGAGAGAGAGAGAGAGAGAGAGAGAGAGAGAGAGAGAGAGAGAGAGAGAGAAGAGAGAAGAGGAGAGAGAGTGAGAGAGAGTGAGAGAGAGAGAGAGAGAGAGAGAGAGAGAGAGAGAGAGAGAGAGAGAGAGAGAGAGAGAGAAAGAAAGACGGGGGGAGATGGGGGTCTTGTCGCCTCCGCCCACTTGCCACTTGGTCTCCGAGGGCTGCTTATTCACGTGGCCATTCTCTTCTGCAGGCCCGGCAAGCGCCCACGCAGGCAGGCAAGGCAGAGACAACGTGCAACTGCAAGAACGTACTCTCTACCTCCAAAACGTAAACAAACGGGAGCGAAACACAACGAGACGTAGAAACCTCGAGGGAAATGCACAACCTCAAGCCCAGACGCTCGAGCGAGGCGGAGTGACTGGCAGCTGCAGGATTTTTGTCTCTCGCTCGAGTAACTGCCACTCGTGACGTCACAGCTCTCCGCCTGTGTCCGAGCTTGACATACGCGCTCCAACTCCGGTGGAATTTTGAAAGCGCCTGGTATGTCAGCTGATGCGGGGGAGGGGGGGAGGGGGGGAGAGACGACTGGCCTACCAACCGCTCATTCATTTCTACGTCATGGGGGCTAATGAGAAAAGTGCAGCGCCGGCAAATTTCGATTTCATTCATAAACTTCCCCCGGCGACCCACGCCTTCCTGCGCACCAAACAAGGCGCCCACGCCCGTTGGATGCCCCTGCGAAGCGAATGCGTGATCTTTTACCTTAAGGAACGAGAAATGGAAGAGGAAAAATTACAGCCGGCGCGACCAGTGGAGCGATACGTCACCCTGCTTTCGAGTCGGCCAGGAAATGAATGGGCGAGAAACTACCCGTCCAACCGGCACCGGACGCCGCAATTGCAAGAGGCGAGAGACGCAATAGTAAAAGTCCGGACGATTTAATGCGAAAGCATAAATAATGCATCTACGGCAAAGCCTCTTCGGCGGGGCGTTCCTGAGCGACGTGGCACGCCCTTCCCTCCGTCAAAACCTCCTACAGGTGTCCGGGCGCAGGTGCAGGGCGACGAGAGGGAACAGGTGCGCCGGTGTGGGCGACCCTGACACACATGCTGGGCATCAGGGCCATATAAGGCACCGCCCATCCGCCCCCCTCCCTCCCCTCCCTCCCACTCGCCTGGCCCCAGGGAAATCAACATATCACGTTTAGTTAGCACCGGTGACAGCGCTGACCCTTCACCACGTCACAGCCGTTACGTAACGCCCCCATGGCACACGCCCGCCGCCCATCTGCTTGCCAACGTCGCCCAAAGATGCCTTCGACGGATAACAAAGCGAGGGGGCCCAAGGTCGGAGCGCGGCAGTGTACCAATCTGCTATCTTGTAAGTGTGCTAACCGCAGCATCACGTCTAAAATTAGCTCCGTAATTCACAGCGCCCGAGTGCATTTCCATTCTTACTGCAAGACTTAAACGGCAGCCGAGGGATTCTTTCCTCGCGCAGGCAGTGTTGAGGAGCCGTTGATTACCTCTGTTAAATATACTAATAACCCGTCTCACTCGATCAAGGGCTGAGCAAGGCAAGCGAGGAGATACAAACAGTTAACCAACAAAGTAAACATTCTCAGGGCCATCGCCGTAATCCTCCTTGGGTGAGACTCATGTTTATGCATCAACCATACACCTACACCTACGGGTATTCACATACACAACAAAGGCCAGAATTAAGATAGCTGACATTCCAAGAAACCCCTTACAACACCTCACAAAAACTCCAGCATGGCCTCTCCTCTATAAAATTCTATGCTAACAAGACTATGAACACACACCTCGCTCCATATTTTCCTCCCGCACCAACCCTAATATTTTATTTGCCTAGGCCTATCTCCGTATCAAGACCCATTAACGCTTATAATGTCACCATACGTAATGGCTTCTGAGAGGACTGTTTTAACGAGTCATTTTCCCTAACTGTCCCCCTTCTTTACGTAAAGCTACCTGGGAAAAGTGTGATAAGAGAAGGGTGTGATAAGAGAAGGGTGAGACTGAAGGACATCCCGCTTACATAAATACCAAATGATCCATACTCCGACAAACAGCACCTCAATTAATTGCTCGCTCACGGCTTATCAAAGACGAGCGTGATAAGGGGATCATTTCGGCACGCGTTCATACCCTGGGGGGGACGCGCGCCCTCTCCCTCCCCAGGGCCTCGCCTACCCTACCGCCGACAGCGCCGGCCTATTCCACGCCCTGAGTTCGCCTCGCATCTCGAGACTCCCGACCCATCGATGCCACCTGTTCCCCCCCCCCCCCCTGTCTTCGATGCCGCCTATGGGAAGCGTCGCGTTGTTTACAGGTCGGAGGTTCAACAACGCACGCATCCCCCCCACCTCCCCCCATACCCCCCGCACCCACCCATCGGTCCCCAAGGTTAAGCGATTCTCTCGGATTCCTGTGATATTACTTTCCCTCTCGATGGTATGCTGGGGTGGGAGTGGGGAGGGGGAGGGCAGGGGAGGGGAAGAGAAAGGGGGGAGGGGGATGGGAAGGAGGGAGGACGGGGGAAGGAAGGAGGGGCGAGAGGGAAGGGAAGGAAGGGGAAGGGGGAAGGGAAGGAGGGGGAGGGAAGGGAGAGGAAGATAGGAAGGGGACGAGGGATGGGGATGGGGAAAGGCATTGAGGGGGAGGGATGGGAGAAGGGAAGATGATGGAGAGAAATAGAGGTGGAGAGAAGGAGAAGGGAGAATGAGAGAGAAGGAAAAGGGGAGATACAGATAGGGGAGAGTAAGAGAGAGAAGAGAGAGAGACGGATGGGGAGGGGGAAGGGGGTGGAGAGAAGGAGAGGGGCGTGGTGGATGAGGGGGAGGGAGACTGTCACGTGTAAACTGCAGATCCGACGCCGAACGTATCAACAGCGAAGCAAGAGAACCGAAAGCGATGGACCAACGCCGTATAATAAGAAAGACACGCAAAGAAAAAAACAAAAAACGAACCACCAACGATTAAAAAAAAAAAAAAAATAAAAAAAAAAAATAAATAAATAAAAATTGACGCCACACGTGTCAGCAGCAGCAGCAGCAGCTACACCTCGCATCGCCTCTGAGAACGGTAACACCTGTGACGTCATGCACTATTTCTGCTACTTACCTCAGGCTTCTCCCATCAACTGCCATCGACACCTGCGTAAACTCTCGCCGGTGAAAAGCGCGCAGAACGTCGACCTTTTCCGACCCATTTTGCGCGCCGACAGACATATCCCAGGCCCGGGCGTGGGCGGTTAAATTAGCAGTAATTGCAATTATATAGGAAAGGGCGTTCGCGCGCACACGTACGTACATACATACAGATATACACACATACAGAGAGAGAGGGAGGAAGAGAGAGAGGCGGAGAGAGAGAGAGAGGCGGAGAGAGAGAGAGGCGGAGAGAGAGAGAGAGAGAGGCGGAGAGAGAGCGAGAGAGAGAGAGAGAGAGAGAGAGAGAGAGAGAGAGAGAGAGAGAGAGAGAGAGAGAGAGAGAGAGAGAGAGAGAGAGAGAGAGAGAGAGAGAGAGAAAAGAAGATGAATAGCACCTAATCACGTCCAACAAAACCCTAGGTTGCAATTAGAAATGCTCTAGTGACGCCCCTTTGCGGAGAATACAGAAAAATAAAGAAAAATACGGATGAAGCGCCTTGCTCGGGGGGGAGGGGAGGAGGATAGAGGAGGGGAAAGGGAGGAGAAAGGGGTGGGAGAATAAAGGAGGGGAAGGGAGGGGGAAGGAGGAGGAGGTGTACTTTGCCGAGGAGGGGAAGGGAGGAGGGGGAGAGCGTTGCTCACACGAGAGCTCAGCACGCAGGTGGGAGGGAGCCAGAGATTGGGGAAAGGGGGGTGGGGTGTGGGGTGGGGGGTCCACCATCTGGCGACAGCAGCAGCCACCGCCGCCGCATTTCCCGGGAGCCACGCGCGGAAGCCTCGCCAGATGGAGAGGAGAGGGAGGGAGCGAGAGAGAGAGAGAGAGAGAGAGAGAGAGAGAGAGAGAGAGAGAGAGAGAGAGAGAGAGAGAGAGAGTGAGAGTGAGAGACGCACATACCACGTATTTTAAAAGTCTTACCTACCGCCCCGTCATCCCTCCCTCCACACTGCATTTCCATCCGAAAGCCGATAACAAAGAGACAGACACACGCACTCATCCCGCGCGGCGCCGGATCCCGTATTCACCCCCCCCACCCCCTCCCCCCGGCGCCAGAACCCGTATTCACCCCCCCACCCCCACCCCACCCCTCACGCCCCCACCCCCTCCCGTTCGAACTGACGAGACGAGACGTGACGGGAAGCATCCGCCGCGCCCTCCCGTCATCCCGCAAAACCCCCCGCGGAGGCCAAGGCACTTTTACTTTCGCGTGGGCCCTCACGACCATATTTGGGTCGCCCTCCCCCCCCTCCCCTCCCCTCCCTACCCCCCTCTCCGTCCCCGCCTTAGGGGGAGCCGCCAAATACACGTCCGGCGCCTCCTCCTAAACGCCCTCAAGACGCCCCCCTCGTTCACGCGGCGGCGGCGACGGGCGTTCGAACTCGGCCTCCTGCGGCTCCGGAGGAAGAGGTCGGAGGACACAAGACGCGTCTCCCGCCCGTCGCTGCCGCTGGGCTTCCGATCC
>NC_091570.1:38212802-38222802 GCF_042767895.1 Penaeus vannamei
CCTTTCCCTTCCCCTCCCCCCCCAACCACCCCAACCCGAGCCCCGTCGCCAAGGTCAAGCTAGGCCGCACCGGAACAACCCGCCGTGTGACGATATGCAAAGCACCTCCGCTACGGGGGGGGGGGGGGGGGGGAGATGGGGTGAGGGAGAAGGGGCTTAGGGGGGGAGGTGGGGAGGAGAGGGGGGAGGGGAAGAAGGGGCTTAGGGGGGGAGGGGGAGAAGGGGCTTAGGGGGGAGGTGGGGAGATGGGGTTGAGGGGGTGAGGGGGAGAAGGGGCTTAGGGGGGAGGGGGGAGGTGGGGAGGAGAGGGGCTGAGGGGGGTTAGGGGAGAGAGAGAGGGGGGGAAGCTTTACCTCGTCTCACATTACAGTTAAAATTCTCAAAAAAAAAAAAAAAAAAAAAAAAAAAAAAAAAAAAAAAAAAAAACTTTCAAACCAAAACATACCAGAGGCAACATCTAGTTTATTATCGCGAGCATTAAAAACACACACACACACACAAAAAACTGTTATGCCACATCATCAATAATAGATGTCATATGACTCCGACCCTAATCCAAATGGAGACCGCTGGCAGGGGGGAGGGGGGGGAGAGAAGCAGGTAAGCTCACGGAAACGACCAACGAACTCAGCAAAGTGGTATTAACGTGGTATCACTCCGTGGCAAACACAGAAAACACACAACTAAAATGATAACGACTAATCCCCTGATATCACTCAGTGGTATCGACGCATATTCATTAAAAAAACACCGAAAAAACACAGCTAAAATGATAATGATTAATCCCCTGATAATGATTAATAATAATTATTAATGATTATTAATAATTAATGATTAATAATAATGATTAATAATCCCCTGATAATGATAATGATTAATCACCCAGTGGTATCGACGAATATCCATAAAAAAAAACACCGAAAACCCACAACTAAAATGATAATGATTAATCCCCTGATATCACTCAGTGGCATCGACGAATATTCATAAAAAAAAAAAAAAAAAAAAAAAAAAAAAAAAAAAAAACACCGAAAGCCCACAGCTAAAATGATAATGATTAATCCCCTGATATCACTCAATGGCATCGACAAATATTAAAAAAAAAAAAAAAAAAAAAAAAAAAAAAAAAAAAAAAAAACACCGAAAACCCACAACTAAAATGATAATGATTAATCCCCTGATATCACTCAATGGCATCGACAAATATTAAAAAAAAAAAAAAAAAAAAAAAAAAAAAAAAAAAAAAAAAAAACACCGAAAACCCACAACTAAAATGATAATGATTAATCCCCTGATATCACTCAATGGCATCGACAAATATTAAAAAAAAAAAAAAAAAAAAAAAAAAAAAAAAAAAAAAAAAAAAAACACCGAAAACCCACAACTAAAATGATAATGATTAATCCCCCGTTATCACCCAGTGGTATCGACGAATATCCATAAAAAAAAACACCGAAAACCCACAACTAAAATGATAATGATTAATCCCCTGATATCACTCAATGGCATCGACAAATATTAAAAAAAAAAAAAAAAAAAAAAAAAAAAAAAAAAAAAAAAAAAACACCGAAAACCCACAACTAAAATGATAATGATTAATCCCCCGTTATCACCCAGTGGTATCGACGAATATCCATAAAAAAAAACACCGAAAACCCACAACTAAAATGATAATGATTAATCCCCTGATATCACTCAATGGCATCGACAAATATTAAAAAAAAAAAAAAAAAAAAAAAAAAAAAAAAAAAAAAAAAAAAAAACACCGAAAACCCACAACTAAAATGATAATGATTAATCCCCTGATATCACTCAATGGCATCGACAAATATTAAAAAAAAAAAAAAAAAAAAAAAAAAAAAAAAAAAAAAAAAAAAAAAAAAACACCGAAAGCCCACAGCTAAAATGATAATGATTAATCCCCCGTTATCACCCAGTGTTATCGACGAATATCCATAAAAAAAAACACCGAAAACCCACAACTAAAATGAAAATGATTAATCCCCTGATATCACTCAATGGCATCGAAAAAGATTAAAAAAAAAAAAAAAAAAAAAAAAAAAAAAAAAAAAAAACACCGAAAACTCACAACTAAAATGATAATGATTAATCCCCTGATATCACTCAATGGCATCGACAAATATTAAAAAAAAAAAAAAAAAAAAAAAAAAAAAAAAAAAAAACACCGAAAACCCACAACTAAAATGATAATGATTAATCCCCTGATATCACTCAATGGCATCGACAAATATTAAAAAAAAAAAAAAAAAAAAAAAAAAAAAAAAAAAAAAAAAAAAAAAAAACACCGAAAGCCCACAGCTAAAATGATAATGATTAATCCCCCGTTATCACCCAGTGGTATCGACGAATATCCATAAAAAAAAACACCGAAAACCCACAACTAAAATGATAATGATTAATCCCCTGATATCACTCAATGGCATCGACAAATATTAAAAAAAAAAAAAAAAAAAAAAAAAAAAAAAAAAAAAAAAAAAAACACCGAAAACCCACAACTAAAATGATAATGATTAATCCCCTGATATCACTCAATGGCATCGACAAATATTAAAAAAAAAAAAAAAAAAAAAAAAAAAAAAAAAAAAAAAAAAAAAACACCGAAAACCCACAACTAAAATGATAATGATTAATCCCCTGATATCACTCAATGGCATCGACAAATATTAAAAAAAAAAAAAAAAAAAAAAAAAAAAAAAAAAAAAAAAAAACACCGAAAACCCACAACTAAAATGATAATGATTAATCCCCTGATATCACTCAATGGCATCGACAAATATTAAAAAAAAAAAAAAAAAAAAAAAAAAAAAAAAAAAAAAAAAAAAAAAAAACACCGAAAGCCCAGAACTAAAATGATAATGATTAATCCCCCGTTATCACCCAGTTATATCGACGAATATCCATAAAAAAAAACACCGAAAACCCACAAGTAAAATGATAATGATTAATGCCCTGATTTCACTCAATGGCATCGACAAATATTAAAAAAAAAAAAAAAAAAAAAAAAAAAAAAAAAAAAAAAAAAAAAAAAAAGACCGAAAACCCAGAACTAAAATGATAATGATTAATCCCATGATATCACTCAATGGCATCGACAAATATTAAAAAAAAAAAAAAAAAAAAAAAAAAAAACACCGAAGACCCACAACTAAAATGATAATGATTAATCCCCTGATATCACTCAATGGCATCGACAAATATTAAAAAAAAAAAAAAAAAAAAAAAAAAAAAAAAAAAAAAAAAAACACCGAAAACCCACAACTAAAATGATAATGATTAATCCCCTGATATCACCCAGTGGTATCGACGAATATTCATAAAAAAAAAAAAAAAAAAAAAAAAAAAAAAAAAAAAAACACCGAAAGCCCACAGCTAAAATGATAATGATTAATCCCCTGATATCACTCAATGGCATCGACAAATATTAAAAAAAAAAAAAAAAAAAAAAAAAAAAAAAAAAAAAAAAAAACACCGAAAACCCACAACTAAAATGATAATGATTAATCCCCTGATATCACTCAATGGCATCGACAAATATTAAAAAAAAAAAAAAAAAAAAAAAAAAAAAAAAAAAAAAAAAAAAAAAACACCGAAAACCCACAACTAAAATGATAATGATTAATCCCCTGATATCACTCAATGGCATCGACAAATATTAAAAAAAAAAAAAAAAAAAAAAAAAAAAAAAAAAAAAAAAAAAACACCGAAAACCCACAACTAAAATGATAATGATTAATCCCCTGATATCACTCAATGGCATCGACAAATATTAAAAAAAAAAAAAAAAAAAAAAAAAAAAAAAAAAAAAAAAAAAAAACACCGAAAACCCACAACTAAAATGATAATGATTAATCCCCTGATATCACTCAATGGCATCGACAAATATTAAAAAAAAAAAAAAAAAAAAAAAAAAAACACCGAAAACCCACAACTAAAATGATAATGATTAATCCCCTGATATCACTCAATGGCATCGACAAATATTAAAAAAAAAAAAAAAAAAAAAAAAAAAAAAAAAAAAAAAAAAAAAAAAAAAAAACGAAAACCCCCAACTAAAATGATAATGATTAATCCCCTGATATCACTCAATGGCATCGACAAATATTAAAAAAAAAAAAAAAAAAAAAAAAAAAAAAAAAAAAAAAAAAAAAAAAAACACCGAAAGCCCACAGCTAAAATGATAATGATTAATCCCCCGTTATCACCCAGTGGTATCGACGAATATCCATAAAAAAAAACACCGAAAACCCACAACTAAAATGATAATGATTAATCCCCTGATATCACTCAATGGCATCGACAAATATTAAAAAAAAAAAAAAAAAAAAAAAAAAAAAAAAAAAAAAAACACCGAAAACCCACAACTAAAATGATAATGATTAATCCCCTGATATCACTCAATGGCATCGACAAATATTAAAAAAAAAAAAAAAAAAAAAAAAAAAAAAAAAAAAAAAAAACACCGAAAACCCACAACTAAAATGATAATGATTAATCCCCTGATATCACTCAATGGCATCGACAAATATTAAAAAAAAAAAAAAAAAAAAAAAAAAAAACACCGAAAACCCACAACTAAAATGATAATGATTAATTCCCTGATATCACTCAATGGCATCGACAAATATTAAAAAAAAAAAAAAAAAAAAAAAAAAAAAAAAAAAAAAAACACCGAAAACCCACAACTAAAATGATAATGATTAATCCCCCGTTATCACCCAGTGGTATCGACGAATATCCATAAAAAAAAACACCGAAAACCCACAACTAAAATGATAATGATTAATCCCCTGATATCACTCAATGGCATCGACAAATATTAAAAAAAAAAAAAAAAAAAAAAAAAAAAAAAAAAAAAAAAAAAAACACCGAAAACCCACAACTAAAATGATAATGATTAATCCCCTGATATCACTCAATGGCATCGACAAATATTAAAAAAAAAAAAAAAAAAAAAAAAAAAAAAAAAAAAAAAAAAAAAACACCGAAAGCCCACAGCTAAAATGATAATGATTAATCCCCCGTTATCACCCAGTGGTATCGACGAATATCCATAAAAAAAAACACCGAAAACCCACAACTAAAATGATAATGATTAATCCCCTGATATCACTCAATGGCATCGACAAATATTAAAAAAAAAAAAAAAAAAAAAAAAAAAAAAACACCGAAAACCCACAACTAAAATGATAATGATTAATCCCCTGATATCACTCAATGGCATCGACAAATATTAAAAAAAAAAAAAAAAAAAAAAAAAAAAAAAAAAAAAAAAAAAACACCGAAAACCCACAACTAAAATGATAATGATTAATCCCCCGTTATCACCCAGTGGTATCGACGAATATCCATAAAAAAATACACCGAAAACCCACAACTAAAATGATAATGATTAATCCCCTGATATCACTCAATGGCATCGACAAATATTAAAAAAAAAAAAAAAAAAAAAAAAAAAAAAAAAAAAAAAAAAAACACCGAAAACCCACAACAAAAATGAAAATGATTAATTTTTTGATATCACTTAATGGCATCGACAGATATTAAAAAAAAAAAAAAAAAAAAAAAAAAAAAAAAAAAAAAAAAAAAAAAAAAACACCGAAAGCCCACAGCTAAAATGATAATGATTAATCCCCCGTTATCACCCAGTGGTATCGACGAATATCCATAAAAAAAAAACACCGAAAACCCACAACTAAAATGATAATGATTAATCCCCTGATATCACTCAATGGCATAGACAAATATTAAAAAAAAAAAAAAAAAAAAAAAAAAAAAAAAAAAAAAAAAACACCGAAAACCCACAACTAAAATGATAATGATTAATCCCCTGATATCACTCAATGGCATCGACAAATATTAAAAAAAAAAAAAAAAAAAAAAAAAAAAAAAAAAAAAAAAAAACACCGAAAACCCACAACTAAAATGATAATGATTAATCCCCTGATATCACTCAATGGCATCGACAAATATTAAAAAAAAAAAAAAAAAAAAAAAAAAAAAAAAAAAAAAAAAAAACACCGAAAACCCACAACTAAAATGATAATGATTAATCCCCTGATATCACTCAATGGCATCGACAAATATTAAAAAAAAAAAAAAAAAAAAAAAAAAAAAAAAAAAAAAAAAAAAAACACCGAAAACCCACAACTAAAATGATAATGATTAATCCCCTGATATCACTCAATGGCATCGACAAATATTAAAAAAAAAAAAAAAAAAAAAAAAAAAAAAAAAAAAAAAAAAAAAAAACACCGAAAGCCCACAGCTAAAATGATAATGATTAATCCCCCGTTATCACCCAGTGGTATCGACGAATATCCATAAAAAAAAACACCGAAAACCCACAACTAAAATGATAATGATTAATCCCCTGATATCACTCAATGGCATCGACAAATATTAAAAAAAAAAAAAAAAAAAAAAAAAAAAACCCCGAAAACCCACAACTAAAATGATAATGATTAATCCCCTGATATCACTCAATGGCATCGACAAATATTAAAAAAAAAAAAAAAAAAAAAAAAAAAAACACCGAAAACCCACAACTAAAATGATAATGATTAATCCCCTGATATCACTCAATGGCATCGACAAATATTAAAAAAAAAAAAAAAAAAAAAAAAAAAAAAAAAAAAAAAAACACCGAAAGCCCACAGCTAAAATGATAATGATTAATCCCCCGTTATCACCCAGTGGTATCGACGAATATCCATAAAAAAAAACACCGAAAACCCACAACTAAAATGATAATGATTAATCCCCTGATATCACTCAATGGCATCGACAAATATTAAAAAAAAAAAAAAAAAAAAAAAAAAAAAAAAAAAAAAAAAACACCGAAAACCCACAACTAAAATGATAATGATTAATCCCCTGATATCACTCAATGGCATCGACAAATATTAAAAAAAAAAAAAAAAAAAAAAAAAAAAAAAAAAAAAAAAAAAAACACCGAAAACCCACAACTAAAATGATAATGATTAATCCCCTGATATCACTCAATGGCATCGACAAATATTAAAAAAAAAAAAAAAAAAAAAAAAAAAAAAAAAAAAAAAAAAAACACCGAAAACCCACAACTAAAATGATAATGATTAATCCCCTGATATCACTCAATGGCATCGACAAATATTAAAAAAAAAAAAAAAAAAAAAAAAAAAAAAAAAAAAAAAAAAAAAAAAACACCGAAAGCCCACAGCTAAAATGATAATGATTAATCCCCCGTTATCACCCAGTGGTATCGACGAATATCCATAAAAAAAAACACCGAAAACCCACAACTAAAATGATAATGATTAATCCCCTGATATCACTCAATGGCATCGACAAATATTAAAAAAAAAAAAAAAAAAAAAAAAAAAAAAAAAAAAAAAAAACACCGAAAACCCACAACTAAAAAGATAATGATTAAACCCCTGATATCACTCAATGGCATCGACAAATATTAAAAAAAAAAAAAAAAAAAAAAAAAAAAAAAAAAAAAAAAAAAAAAAAAACACCGAAAGCCCACAGCTAAAATGATAATGATTAATCCCCCGTTATCACCCAGTGGTATCGACGAATATCCATAAAAAAAAACACCGAAAACCCACAACTAAAATGATAATGATTAATCCCCCGTTATCACCCAGTGGTATCGACGAATATCCATAAAAAAAAACACCGAAAACCCACAACTAAAATGATAATGATTAATCCCCTGATATCACTCAATGGCATCGACAAATATTAAAAAAAAAAAAAAAAAAAAAAAAAAAAAAAAAAAAAAAAACACCGTAGAACCACAACTAAAATGATAATGATTAATCCGCTGATATCACTCAATGGCATCGAAAAATATTAAAAAAAAAAAAAAAAAAAAAAAAAAAAAAAAAAAAAAAAAAAAAAAAACACCGAAAACCCACAACTAAAATGATAATGATTAATCCCCCGTTATCACCCAGTGGTATCGACGAATATCCATAAAAAAAAACACCGAAAACCCACAACTAAAATGATAATGATTAATCCCCTGATATCACTCAATGGCATCGACAAATATTAAAAAAAAAAAAAAAAAAAAAAAAAAAAAAAAAAAAAAACCACCGAAAACCCACAACTACATTGTTAATGATTAATCCCCGGTTATCACCCAGTGGTATCGACGAATATCCATAAAAAAAACCACCGAAAACCCACAACTAAAATGATAATGATTAATCCCCTGATATCACTCAATGCCAACGACAAATATTAAAAAAAAAAAAAAAAAAAAAAAAAAAACCCCGAAACCCCACAACTAAAATGATAATGATTAATCCCCTGATATCACTCAATGGCATCGACAAATATTAAAAAAAAAAAAAAAAAAAAAAAAAAAAACACCGAAAACCCACAACTAAAATGATAATGATTAATCCCCTGATATCACTCAATGGCATCGACAAATATTAAAAAAAAAAAAAAAAAAAAAAAAAAAAAAAAAAAAAAAAAAAACACCGAAAACCCACAACTAAAATGATAATGATTAATCCCCTGATATCACTCAATGGCATCGACAAATATTAAAAAAAAAAAAAAAAAAAAAAAAAAAAAAAAAAAAAAAAAAAAACACCGAAAACCCACAACTAAAATGATAATGATTAATCCCCTGATATCACTCAATGGCATCGACAAATATTAAAAAAAAAAAAAAAAAAAAAAAAAAAAACACCGAAAACCCACAACTAAAATGATAATGATTAATCCCCTGATATCACTCAATGGCATCGACAAATATTAAAAAAAAAAAAAAAAAAAAAAAAAAAAAAAAAAAAAAAAAAAAAAAACACCGAAAGCCCACAGCTAAAATGATAATGATTAATCCCCCGTTATCACCCAGTGGTATCGACGAATATCCATAAAAAAAAACACCGAAAACCCACAACTAAAATGATAATGATTAATCCCCTGATATCACTCAATGGCATCGACAAATATTAAAAAAAAAAAAAAAAAAAAAAAAAAAAAAAAAAAAAAAAAACACCGAAAACCCACAACTAAAATGATAATGATTAATCCCCTGATATCACTCAATGGCATCGACAAATATTAAAAAAAAAAAAAAAAAAAAAAAAAAAAAAAAAAAAAAAAAAAAAAAAACACCGAAAACCCACAACTAAAATGATAATGATTAATCCCCTGATATCACTCAATGGCATCCAGAAATATTAAAAAAAAAAAAAAAAAAAAAAAAAAAAAAAAAAAAAAAAAAAAAAAAAAACAAGAAAAGCCAACACCTAAAATGATAATGATTAACCCCCCGTTATCACCCAGTGGTATCGACGAATAGCCATAAAAAAAAACACCGAAAACCCACAACTAAAATGATAATGATTAATCCCCTGATATCACTCAATGGCATCGACAAATATTAAAAAAAAAAAAAAAAAAAAAAAAAAAAAAAAAAAAAAAAAACACCGAAAACCCACAACTAAAATGATAATGATTAATCCCCTGATATCACTCAATGGCATCGACAAATATTAAAAAAAAAAAAAAAAAAAAAAAAAAAAAAAAAAAAAAAAAAAAACACCGAAAACCCACAACTAAAATGATAATGATTAATCCCCTGATATCACTCAATGGCATCGACAAATATTAAAAAACACCGAAAACCCACAACTAAAATGATAATGATTAATCCCCTGATATCACTCAATGGCATCGACAAATATTAAAAAAAAAAAAAAAAAAAAAAAAAAAAAAAAAAAAAAAAAAAAAAAAACACCGAAAGCCCACAGCTAAAATGATAATGATTAATCCCCCGTTATCACCCAGTGGTATCGACGAATATCCATAAAAAAAAACACCGAAAACCCACAACTAAAATGATAATGATTAATCCCCTGATATCACTCAATGGCATCGACAAATATTAAAAAAAAAAAAAAAAAAAAAAAAAAAAAAAAAAAAAAAAACACCGAAAACCCACAACTAAAATGATAATGATTAATCCCCT
>NC_091570.1:38227802-38232802 GCF_042767895.1 Penaeus vannamei
AGAAGCGGATGACGTCGCGGGTCCCACTTCAATATTTCATGCGGCCTCCCCCTTTCCCCCCCCCTCCTGTTCTTTATATTCCCCCCACCCCCCTCACACCGGAAAAGGCTTCCGAAACGTGCAAAGCAGGAAACTTGCGGAGGTGGAATAAATATCCGAGAGAGGAAGGAGAGGCGATCGGGGAGATAACAAACGAAGCAGTAAAATGGGGCGAGGAAGAGGGAGACGAGAACAAAGGGGAAAAGATAGGGCATGTAGCGATTCAGAGAGAGAGAGAAGAGAGAGAGAGAGAGAGAGAGAGAGAGAGAGAGAGAGAGAGAGAGAGAGAGAGAGAGAGAGAGAGAGAGAGAGAGAGAGAGAGAGAGAGAGAGAAAGAGAGAAAGAGAGAAGAGAGAGAGAGAAGAGAGAGAGAAAGAGAGAGAGAGAGAAAGAGAGAGAGAGAGAAAGAGAGAGAGAGAGAAGAGAGAGAGAGAGAGAGAGAGAGAGAGAGAGAGAGAGAGAGAGAGAGAGAGAGAGAGAGAGAGAGAGAGAGAGAGAGAGAGAGAGAGAGAGAGGGAGAGAGAGAGAGAGAGAGAGAGAGAGAGAGAGGGAGAGAGAGAGAGAGAGAGAGAGAGAGAGAGAGAGAGAGAGAGAGAGAGAGAGAGAGAGAGAGAGAGAGAGAGAGAGAGAGAGAGAGAGAGAGAGAGAGAGAGAATGTGAACAAGTGAATGAAAATGAGCATGAGTATGAGCGAGTGAAGTCTCCCTCACCTTGCAAGACCTCATCACGCCCCTGCGCTGCCTGGACGCACCCCCCAGCCGCCCGCGAAGACCCGCCGTCCTTCCCCCCCGCAGCTCCCCCTCTGCCTCCCCAGCCAGCCAGCCAGCCTGCCCGCCCGACCCGACCCGACGACGCCGACGCCGACCATCCATGAGGGCTTTCCTCGCCCGCCCCGGCAAAAAGCCCGTCGGCCGCACCTGCTCCCTCGGCCGCGGCAGCACGCACGCCTCCTGACCGTGACAGGCGGCAAGAGAGGCGGAGGAACACCGTAATCGGGGGCGCCTGACTCCGGGAGAGAACGTCCTCCGTCGATCGGTAAACAGGAACCGTTCGGAAACGACTGATGGATTGGGTTTTGGGAGCGCCGGGGTGAGGGTGGGGGGTGGGGGTGGGGGGGTGGGCGTGGGGGTGGGGGTGAGGGGGTTAGATTCAGACACGTGATATAACTGCAACATGACACAATTAACAGATGAGACGAGGGGGCGGCGAGAAAAAAAAGAAAGAAAGAAAAAAAAAAAAAACGACGGGAGGGAACGATAACGACCAGACAAGGGAAGAGAATTAGAATAAAGATAAGGAAAGCGAATGAAGATGGGAAACAAAGACAAAGAGATAAGAGATACACAGAAATTGAGATACATACCAAGCAAGCAGACGACAGGCCAAAGGAACAATTCGCAAATCGGCGTCGCAAAAAGAAAGAAAGAAAAAGAAAAAGAAAATAAAAAAAAATAAAAAAAAATAAATAAAAAATAAAAACACCAGCCCAACGCAAAACCCACCGACTGCACCGACGGAAAGGCTGGGCGTCGGGGGGCGTCGTGGGGGCGTGTGCAGCGGCGATCGAGCCAGCCTGAGGTGGGCGCCGAAGCCCTGCCGATATCAACCCTTCACGCCCGAACCCAATTCATGCCACCCCTTCCGCTGCGAAGCCTCGTTAACACCGACGCCCCCCCCCCCCCCTCGCCCGACCGAATCCGCTCCCTTCTCCTCCGCGAACAAGAGGACCCACTCCGATTTTCCCCAGATTTAATCCAAGACTTAATCCTCGCCAAGCCTCCTCCATAATTAAAAAAAAACCTGCCGCGGGGAACATCGCACAACCAGACAGACAGACAGACAGACGGACAGACAGACACGAGGAGGAAGACCTACTCGGGCAACGGAGGCGGCGGTGTTGCGTGTCACGTGGACCTCCATGTGACGCTGGACTCGTCGAAGTCGCCGCCGCACCTCCGCCTCGACCGCACTCCCTATAGAATATCGAGCGCCCCTCATCCGTTTACGTTCTTGGGGGGAGAGGGGGGAAAGGGGAGAGGGGAGGGGGAAAGGGGGAGAGGGGGAGGGGAAGGGGAGAGGGGAGGAGAGGGGAGAGGGGAGGGGGAGAGGAGAGGGAGGGGAGGGACATAGGAGAGGGAGGGGGAAGATGGGAGAGTGGAGGGGGGGAGATGGAGAGGGGGAGTGGAGAGAGGGAGTAGGGGGAGAGGGGAGGGGGATGGGAAGAGGGAGTGGGGAGAGGAGGGGAGAGGGGAGGGGGTATGGGAGAGGGAGTGGGGAGAGGGGAGGGGGAAGGGGAGAGAGGAGAGGGGAGGGGAGGAGAGAGGAGGGGGTGGGGTGATTACTCAATCCTTCTAACCTTTCATGACTCCTCCCTTTTCTGTCTGTTATCTGCATCTCTCTCTCTCTCCCTTTCTCCCTTTCTCTCTTTCTTTCTCTCTCTCTCTCTCTCTCTCTCTCTCTCTCTCTCTCTCTCTCTCTCTCTCCCCCTCTCTTTCTCTCTCTCCCCCTCTCCTCTCTCTTCCTCCCTCTACCTTCTCCCTCTCCCTCTCTCCCCACCTCTCCCCTCTCACCCAAGTAATTATCTCATATCCTTCCATCCCTTCATCCTTTAAGCTTCATCATTAAAACGGTACCGACAAGAGACCTCCTCCTCTCCCCTCTCCCCCACCCCCCCAACGTCGACCCCTCCCCCTCCCTCTCTCCCTCTCTCCCCACCCCCCGACCTTCACCCCCCCCCTCGTCTCTCCCTCTCTATCGCAACAAACGAACGAAGGCCAAACAACCAAACAATCAGCTGTTATTTCCTGTCGATAGCAAGCCAATGCCATCCGCGGGGGGCTTTATTATTACCATGTAAAAATGCCTATTCTTGTACACTACCTGCTTGGCATACTTTTCCTCCCTCCTCCCCTCCCAGGGACGCTCGGCTCCTTTGGGCTTACCTGAAATGAAAGAGAAATGCGTTTTAGTAAAAGGTCGTAAGGGCTCTTTTGTGTTCGTTGAATTCCGACAAGAGACACACTGAATCCTTGTCATGTCACACAAACACACATGAAAACACGTCTCTGCTCAACGATGACAAACCTCACACAAAAACAAAATGAACCAAGAGCCAACCAAAACAAATACAAAACCCATTCTGAAAACGCACAGTGGAACAAAATGGACGACCTAACAATCCGAGGGAAAAAAAAAAAATGAACTACAAAAGGGGAAAAAAAAGAGGGGGGAAAAAACCCGAGCGTTCAACAAAGGATAAGACGGCGCTCGAAGGCCGCGCCCGACCCCCAGCCCTCGACCCCAATAGGCGAGGTGTTGGCGCTGAAGGAGGCGGCGGAAGCCATGGCGCGACGGAACTGCCCTCGTTTCGTTTACTTCGAGCGTCGTCATCGTCGTTACAAGATAATCGAATTATAATGATCGCGGGATCCGTCGTCACCGTCGAGTTTCACTTCTTAAGAGGAACCTTCCGTCGGGACAACCCACTCTCTCTTAGCCCTTCGTCCCCCCTTCCCCAAAGGACGACGGGGGGGAAGCAAGAACTTGAAACTAATTCCTCGAAGCAGCCGGCATGAATACAACCAAGTGCCGCATAGGCTGAGGGACCTGTGGCCTACTTGGGAGCCATGAATAGACTGTGTCCAGCTGTGTTTGGACGCCACAATGAAGGCTGTGGAGGCCTATCCGAAGAACAGAGGTTCAGGTCATAGGCTTACACCCAGTGCTCTTGCAAGGAAGGTTTAACAGAATAAACAGGACGTAAAATCAATACCGAAGTGGTATAAAAATAAGTGGAACAACAAAGGAGACGCAAATTAGATTATGAAATCATCGTATCAAACGCCTCACATCCGGGGAAATTTTCTCGGAATTATCGCAGGGAACACAAAGTCTTTTGCGTTAAAGACAAAATTAACAATCACGAAGCTCTGCAGCACGAAACATTCACCTAACCTTCCTGCGACCTTCGGGTCAGCCAAGTTTAACAACAAACAGGGCAGCTAGCGTGTGCGGCGGCGAGAGGCAAACCCCGCCAGAGGTCAACATTAAACAGCCAAGACACGATATACAATGCAACGATATATAACGCAATTTGAACCGTCGATACCCCCCCCCCCCTCCTCCTCCCCTCGACCCCTGCGACGGAGCGAGGCCACCGGGGGATGGATCTCGTGTTGCGTCGACCCGCCGATCCCCCCCCCCCTCCCCCAGGGTGCCGCTCCCAGGGGAATCCGCTTTGGCCTGGCGCAGGAGACTCGCGGGATCCCCACTGTCAACACCACTCTAGATTCATCAGGCGTGACATTTCAATTCGACTTACGCAACACAAACAGACACACTTGGCACATCTGGCAGAACTGCATATACCCCCCCCCCCCCATCTTCTTAACCTCCCCCTGGCGTCAGGACATGCCGTGTAATGCGAGGGATTTAGCCATTACACGAAGAAATGCTACCAACCATAAATCCCACAACTGGCATCCCCCCCCCCCCAAAAAAAAAGGGTCTTCTGAACCTTCAGCCTTGCAACGACGCACGCAACGACGCACGCAACGACGGCGAATCGAGGACGCAGCATTTCCAACAGAATGCACGACCATCTTGGACTGCCGCCCCCTCATCAGCGCTCCCTGCCGAGGCCTCCGTCGGGACAGCTCGGCCCAGTGCGTGCCAGGCCTGCCCGACGCGCCGCTGCAGTCCATAGGCCCGAGGGAGTGAGGCAAGTGAGGTGGGGAGGATGGGGGAGAGGTCGGGGTGGGGAGGATGGGGGAGAGGTGGGGGTGGGGAGGAAGGGGGGAGGTGGGGGTGGGAAGGAAGGGGGGAAGTGGGGGTGGGGGGATGGGGAGAGAGGTGGGGAGGATGGGGGTGAGGTGAGGTGGGGAGTGATGGGGGAGAGGTGGGGGTGGGGAGGATGGGGAGAGAGGTGGGGGTGGAGAGGATGGGGGAGAGGTGGGGGGTGG
>NC_091570.1:38237802-38245302 GCF_042767895.1 Penaeus vannamei
GTAGCATGTCGGCAGCAGCCAACCAGTCACCATGGGTCCGCCTAACAACATTACCATTTTAGGACATTTATCCCAGGACAGCAACGCGCCTGTGAACTGTTACGTCAGCTTCCATCTGCTCACCTCTGACCTGACGCTGACGTCACATCCGCTTCATCTCTACTCCGTCTTGTCCCTTTAAAAAAAACTCCAACCATTGCAGGACTTCCTTGATGTTGCCTTTAATTCTTGCCCTTCGGAAACGGCGGCATCATTCTTATCTGAATGGCCGCAATGTCTAATAACACACACGAACAAGTGCACCTAACAGTAAATACATCCATACACTACACGCACTCGCCTCTAAACAAAGCAAAACATACACACTCGCCTAAAAACAAAACATGCACACTCGCCTCAAAACAAAACAAACCATACGCACTCGCCTCAAAACAAAACAAACCATACGCACTCGCCTCAAAACAAAACAAACCATACGCACTCGCCTCAAAACAAAACAAACCATACGCACTCGCCTCAAAACAAAACAAAACATACACACTCGCCTCAAAACAAAACAAACCATACGCACTCGCCTCAAAACAAAACAAACCATACGCACTCGCCTAAAAACAAAACAAACCATACGCACTCGCCTAAAAACAAAACAAACCATACGCACTCGCCTAAAAACAAAACAAAACATACGCACTCGCCTCAAAACAAAACAAAACATACGCACTCGCCTAAAAAACAAAACAAAACATACACACTCGCCTCAAAACAAAACAAACCATACGCACTCGCCTCAAAACAAAACAAACCATACGCACTCGCCTCAAAACAAAACAAACCATACGCACTCGCCTAAAAACAAACAAAACATACACACTCGCCTAAAAAACAAACAAAACATACATACTCGCCTAAAAACAAAACAAAACATACATACTCGCCTAAAAACAAAACAAAACATACATACTCGCCTAAAAACAAAACAAAACATACATACTCGCCTAAAAACAAAACAAAACATACATACTCGCCTAAAAACAAAACAAAACATGCACACTCGCCTAAAAACAAAACAAAACACACACTCGCCTAAAAACAAAACAAAACATACATACTCGCCTAAAAACAAAACAAAACATACATACTCGCCTAAAAACAAAACAAAACATACACACTCGCCTAAAAACAAAACAAAACATACACACTCGCCTAAAAACAAAACAAAACATGCACACTCGCCTAAAAACAAAACAAAACACACACTCGCCTAAAAACAAAACAAAACACACACTCGCCTAAAAACAAAACAAAACATACATACTCGCCTAAAAACAAAACAAAACACACACTCGCCTAAAAACAAAACAAAACACACACTCGCCTAAAAACAAAACAAAACATACATACTCGCCTAAAAACAAAACAAAACATACATACTCGCCTAAAAACAAAACAAAACATGCACACTCGCCTCAAAACAAAACAAAACATACATACTCGCCTAAAAACAAAACAAAACATACACACTCGCCTAAAAACAAAACAAAACATACATACTCGCCTCAAAACAAAACAAACCATACGCACTCGCCTCAAAACAAAACAAACCATACGCACTCGCCTCAAAACAAAACAAAACATACACACTCGCCTAAAAACAAAACAAAACACACACTCGCCTAAAAACAAAACAAAACACACACTCGCCTAAAAACAAAACAAAACATACATACTCGCCTAAAAACAAAACAAAACATACATACTCGCCTAAAAACAAAACAAAACACACACTCGCCTAAAAACAAAACAAAACACACACTCGCCTAAAAACAAAACAAAACATACATACTCGCCTAAAAACAAAACAAAACATACATACTCGGCTAAAAACAAAACAAAACATGCACACTCGCGTCAAAACAAAACAAAACATACATACTCGCCTAAAAAAAAAAACAAAACATGCATACGCGCCTAAAAACAAAACAAAACATACATACTCGCCTAAAAACAAAACAAAACATACATACTCGCCTAAAAACGAAACAAAACATACATACGCGCCTAAAAACAAAACAAAACATGCACACTCGCCTAAAAACAAACAAAACACACACTCGCCTAAAAACAAAACAAAACATACATACTCGCCTAAAAACAAAACAAAACATACATACTCGCCTAAAAACAAAACAAAACATACACACTCGCCTAAAAAACAAAACAAAACATACACACTCGCCTAAAAACAAAACAAAACATACATACTCGCCTAAAAACAAAACAAAACATACATACTCGCCTCAAAACAAAAACAAAACACACACTCGCCTAAAAACAAAACAAAACATACATACTCGCCTAAAAACAAAACAAAACATGCACACTCGCCTCAAAACAAAACAAAACACACACTCGCCTAAAAACAAAACAAAACATACATACTCGCCTAAAAACAAAACAAAACACACACTCGCCTAAAAACAAAACAAAACATACATACTCGCCTAAAACAAAACAAAACATACATACTCGCCTAAAAACAAAACAAAACACACACTCGCCTAAAAACAAAACAAAACATACATACTCGCCTAAAAACAAAACAAAACACACACTCGCCTAAAAACAAAACAAAACATACATACTCGCCTAAAAACAAAACAAAACATACATACTCGCCTAAAAACAAAACAAAACATACATACTCGCCTAAAAACAAAACAAAACATGCACACTCGCCTAAAAACAAAACAAAACACACACTCGCCTAAAAACAAAACAAAACACACACTCGCCTAAAAACAAAACAAAACATACATACTCGCCTAAAAACAAAACAAAACATACATACTCGCCTAAAAACAAAACAAAACATGCACACTCGCCTAAAAACAAAACAAAACATACATACTCGCCTAAAAGCAAAACAAAACACACACTCGCCTAAAAACAAAACAAAACACACACTCGCCTAAAAACAAAACAAAACACACACTCGCCTAAAAACAAAACAAAACACACACTCGCCTAAAAACAAAACAAAAGATTCACACTCGCCTAAAAACAAAACAAAACACACACTCGCCTAAAAACAAAACAAAACACACACTCGCCTAAAAACAAAACAAAACATCCACACTCGCCTAAAAACAAAACAAAACACACACTCGCCTAAAAACAAAACAAAACATACATACTCGCCTAAAAAGCAAAACAAAACACACACTCGCCTAAAAACAAAACAAAACACACACTCGCCTAAAAACAAAACAAAACACACACTCGCCTAAAAACAAAACAAAACACACACTCGCCTAAAAACAAAACAAAACACACACTCGCCTAAAACAAAACAAAACATGCACACTCGCCTAAAAACAAAACAAAACACACACTCGCCTAAAAACAAAACAAAACACACACTCGCCTAAAAACAAAACAAAACATACATACTCGCCTAAAAACAAAACAAAACATACATACTCGCCTAAAAACAAACAAAACACACACTCTAAAAACAAAACAAAACACACACTCGCCTAAAAACAAAACAAAACACACACTCGCCTAAAAACAAAACAAAACATACATACTCGCCTAAAAACAAAACAAAACACACACTCGCCTAAAAACAAAACAAAACACACACTCGCCTAAAAACAAAACAAAACATGCACACTCGCCTAAAAACAAAACAAAACATACATACTCGCCTAAAAACAAAACAAAACATACACACTCGCCTCAAAACAAAACAAAACACACTCGCCTCAAAACAAAACAAAACATACATACTCGCCTAAAAACAAAACAAAACATGCACACTCACCTCAAAACAAAACAAAACATACATACTCGCCTAAAAACAAAACAAAACATACATACTCGCCTAAAAACAAAACAAAACATACGCATTCGCCTCAAAACAAAACAAAACATACACACTCGCCTAAAAACAAAACAAAACATGCACACTCGCCTCAAAACAAAACAAAACATACATACTCGCCTAAAAACAAAACAAAACATACACACTCGCCTCAAAACAAAACAAAACATACGCATTCGCCTCAAAACAAAACAAAACATACATACTCGCCTAAAAACAAAACAAAACATACACACTCGCCTAAAAACAAAACAAAACATACATACTCGCCTAAAAACAAAACAAAACATACATACTCGCCTAAAAACAAAACAAAACATACATACTCGCCTAAAAACAAAACAAAACATACACACTCGCATAAAAACAAAACAAAACATACATACTCCCCTAAAAACAAAACAAAACATACATACTCGCCTAAAAACAAAACAAAACATACATACTCGCCTAAAAACAAAACAAAACATACATACTCGCCTAAAAACAAAACAAAACATACATACTCGCCTAAAACAAACAAAACATACATACTGCCTAAAAAACAAAACAAAACATACATACTCGCCTAAAAACAAAACAAAACATGCACACTCGCCTCAAAACAAAACAAAACATACATACTCGCCTAAAAACAAAACAAAACATACACACTCGCCTCAAAACAAAACAAAACATACATACTCGCCTAAAAACAAAACAAAACATACATACTCGCCTAAAAACAAAACAAAACATACGCATTCGCCTCAAAACAAAACAAAACATACATACTCGCCTAAAAACAAAACAAAACATACATACTCGCCTAAAAACAAAACAAAACATACATACTCGCCTAAAAACAAAACAAAACATACACACTCGCCTAAAAACAAAACAAAACATACACACTCGCCTAAAAAAACAAAACAAAACATACACACTCGCCTAAAAACAAACCAAAAAAGATACGCACTCACCTCAAAACAAAAACAAAACATACAACAACCATTTTTGCAAATGAACAAACGCTTATACATATCATAGCAATATTTCCACACGACCTCCGCCCTTACAGCACCCACGCGGCCCGAAAACAACACCACCACGACGACTCTCACTGTCCCTCCGCGAACGCAACAGACCCGCTTCCGGCCAGCAGCGACCAGGGCGTGTCATCCAGGGGGACCCGTGACACGCCGGCCCATCGCGGGACCCGTGTTCGCGCCCCCCGGGGAAAAAAAAGGTAAGTTTACGCGTTCCGTGCGAGAGAAACGGGAGTGCGTGCGTGCGTGTTTAAGTATATGTGTTTGGGGGGGGGGGGAAATGAGGGGGTGGGGGTGAATTTCTCTTTTCAAGTAGCGGAGGAATATCGCCTGGCGCCGAGAGTTACGGGGGGAGAGGGGGGGGAGGGGGGGGGGAGAGGGACACCAATGCCCCGGGTGATCGGCGGCCTGTGACGAGGGCCTGGCAGACCGGAATGCACTTACCCCGAACATTACAATCATCGTTATCAATACCCTTACATTCATCCTCATGAATATCATCATCAAATACATTCATTATTAACATCATCCTTCCATTAAGCGAATAGATGTAGACTAGCTCTGAGAACGAATACACGCACGTGCGGGTTACCGAATACACTCCGAACACCTGTCCTGATCTTCGCCTGCACTGCCTGCCGGTCGAGAGAAGAAGTGGGGCGGCCGGGAGAAGATGGCGTCGACGGCTCTCCCTTGTTAGCGGCCCGCCAATCAAGCCGTTCTGCGGTCGCGGGGGCCGGTGGCGATCGCCCCCGCGCCCGTTAATTATGCTCCGACGACGCATCCCCTTCGACGGCGGCGCCCGGGGCTTTCCCTCCGACCGGACGCCGCCGGTGCCTTCCGTACATCACGCTGTGGCACTCCACCTCCCCTCCTTTCCCCTCCCCCTCCCACTACCCCCTTCCTCCATACCCTCAGAATCTCCTCGTCGCCCGCACCCTCCCCTACCCCTATCCTCCACACCCTATCCTTCCCTCCTCCTCCCCCACTCCCTCCCCTCCTCCTCCTCCCCCCTTCCTCCCTTCCTCCTCCCCACTCCCTCCCCCTTCCTTCTTCACTCTCTCACCCCCTTACCTCCCCCCTCCCCCTTACCTCCCCCTCCCCCCTCCCCTCTCCCCCTTGCGGCTCCCCGCCCTACCGCAAGCGGACCGCCCGACCGCAACACCTGCATACGCCGAACACGTACTCGCGGCGCTACGGCAGGGAGGAGATGACAGCGCCACGTATCGCGAACCACAAGTGGGTTAGGCTAAGCCCACGATGGGGAGGGGGGAGGGGGGAGTGTAGGGGGAGGGGGAAGTGTAGGGGTAGGGGGAGGGGGAAGGGGAAGTGGGAAAGGTAAGTGTAGGGGGAGGGGGAAGGGGAGGGAAAGGGAAAGGGGAGGGAAGGGGGAAGGAGTAAGTGTAGGGGAATGGGGATGGGGAGGGGGAAGGAGCGATGGGGGTAATATGGGTAAGGGGGTGATAGAGGCAAATTGGAAGAGTGGGGGGTGAAATAGGGTGAAAATGGGGTGTTTTGGAATAGGAAGAGATAGAGGTGTGATTTCGGGCAGGAGGCGGGGGGGAGGGGGAGAGAGAGAGAGAGAGAGAGAGAGAGAGAGAGAGAGAGAGAGAGGGAGAGAGAGAGATAGAGAGAGAGAGAGAGAGAGATAGAGAGAGAAAGAAAGATGAACCAGGAACAATTTAGAGTAGAGTAAGGAGCAAGGAGAACGACCACAGAGATTACAGTAGAGTAGTTACCGCGGAGGAAAGAAAACGGGAAGGGGGAGGAAGAAGGGAAAGGAGAGAGAGGGGGGGGGAGGGGGGGAGGGGGCACTAAATCGTTCTAAATACGACCTCTTCTTCCTCACTTTCACCGGCACATTACCGAAACCGGCGCGAATGACCACGGCGACCGGATGACCCAAGGATGTGGGTGAAAGGCGGACGAGGATAAGACGCAGAAGAGGAGGAGGAAATAATTACGATAAAGATAGGAGAAACAGAGACGTGCACGCAAGAAGAAAATGGAGAAATAAGGACAAGAATATAAAGAAAAAGGAAGTAAAGATATCAACAACTGAATAAATCATTATATAAAGAGGACAAAATCAGGGGAAAAAATATAATAACATCAATAATAAGAGGGATATGAAGAAGACGAAGGAGGAGGAGAAAAACAAGAAGAAATATGACGATGTAGAAGATGAGGACGCAGGAAAGGCCATGCAATTAAAGCAATACTTGGAACTAGATGAAGAGGAAGAAATAAAAAGAAGTAAAACACACGAAAATTAAAGAAGTAAAACACAGGAAAATTTAAAAAAGAAGTAAAACACAGGAAAATTTAAAAAAGAAGTAAAACACAGGAAAATTTCAAAAAGAAGTAAAACACAGGAAAATTTAAAAAAGAAGTAAAACACAGGAAAATTTAAAAAAAGAAGTAAAACACAGGAAAATTTAAAAAAGAGGTAAAACACAGGAAAATTAAAAAGACGAAATTATAACGCACACAATACAAATAAAGCAGGAAGAAAGGCGGAAGTAGAAAAAATAAGAAGAGAAAAGACAACAATTCGATGACGACGATCAAAGAAAGAAATAAAGA
>NC_091570.1:38247802-38253849 GCF_042767895.1 Penaeus vannamei
CAACCACAACAGCAATAACAACAACATCAACATCAACAGCAACAACAACAATGTATCGGGAGCTGAAGGGGGGGGGGGCTGCCGCTGAAGATCCCGACCACGCACACGCAGGGCAGCGCCGCCATGCTTCCTCCCGGGGCATGGCTGACATCGCCCGCAGACCTTCCGGCAAATATGGATCGGAGAGTCTCCAAAAGGGCGGCATCCACGACCAGCGCCTCGATCAGCTGCGATCAGATCAACGCACACACACACGCACACACATACACACCAAACAACAATAAATGCGCGCGCGCGCGCGTGTGTGTGTGTGTGTGTGTGTGTGTGTGTGTGTGTGTGTGTGTGTGTGTGTGTGTGTGTGTGAGGGTGTGTATGTGTGTGTGAGTGTGAGTGTGTGCGTGTGTCCATGAATGTATCTATGTATGAATATGTGTATGTATGGATGAATGAATATATGTATGTATGTGAATGAATGTATGCATGTATGCAGGTGTCTGTATGTATATGTATGTAAATGTATGTCGAACATTACGCCGCCATGACTGTGCAGGTACCGTGTGTACCGCGCGGAGGTCACAGACGGAGGCCTCCCTCTCTCTCTCTCTCGTGCCCAGGCGGGTAATGCATGCGGGTATACTCCTACCCTACCCTCTCGCCCTCGCATACCTTCCGGCTTCACCGCCCACCCGCCCACACTCCTACCTCGCCCGCCCACCCGCCCACACTCCTGCCTCGCCCGCCCACCCACCCACACTCCTGCCTCGCCCACCCACCTCACCTGACGCGGGCTCGCCAATAAACCGTGGCGGGGCAAGGTGTGACGACCCCAGCCTCACTCCCCTGCCCCGTGGCCTCTTCCTCTTCCTTGCCCTCACTATCACCGCCTCTTCGCCTCTTCGCCTCTTCCCCTTTCCCCTCCTCCGCTCACCTCTGGCCGGGGAAACGACGGCGGGTTCGAAGGGAGTGCAAAAGGGGCGTTTACTTTCACTCATGACGGGAGGAACAGGAATGCCGAGTCCAGTTATGCGAGGAAACCAACGGAGGCAGAAAGGGAAAAGCGTGGGGTGTGCACATGCGCTTACACATGCACACGCACACACACACATGCGCACACACACACAAAACGACAATAAATATGTGTGTGTGCGTGTGTGTGTGTGTGAATGCATCTATGTATGAACATGTGTATGTATGGATGAATGAATATATGTATGTATGTATGTGAATTAATGTATGTATGTATGCAGGTGTCTGTATGTATATGTATGTTAATGTATGTACATCCAAGTATGTAAGTATGCATATGTATGTGCTATACGAGGGAGGGAGGTAAAGAGGGGTGGAGAGGGAGAGGGAGGGAGGAGGGAGAAGGAGAGAGAAAAAGAGAGAAGGGGAGAGAGGGGGAGAGAAGGAGACAGAGAGAGAGAGAGAGAGAGAGAGAGAGAGAGAGAGAGAGAGAGAGAGAGAGAGAGAGAGAGAGAGAGAGAGAGAGAGAGAGAGAGAGAGAGAGAGAGAGAGAGAGAGAGAGATAGACAGAGAGAGAGAGAGAGAGAGAGAGAGAGACAGAGAGAGAGACAGAGAAAGAGAAGAGACAGAGGAGACAGAGAGCGAGAAAGAGAAAGAGACAGAGGAGACAGAGAGCGAGAAAGAGAAAAAGAGACAGAAGAGACAACATCTATGTATGACCGACAGAGAGCACACAACAACCACGGTTCCGAGACCAATTCCTCCCAAGGCAAGGATCAAGCCAGGGACGAGAGAGAGACCCACGAGAGAGAGACCAACGAGAGAGAGACCCACGAGAGAGAGAGACCCACGAGAGAGAGAGACCCACGAGAGAGAGAGACCCACGAGAGAGAGAGACCCACGAGAGAGAGAGACCCACGAGAGAGAGAGACCCACGAGAGAGAGAGACCCACGAGAGAGAGAGACCCACGAGAGAGAGACCCACGAGAGAGAGACCCACGAGAGAGAGAGACCCACGAGAGAGACCCACGAGAGAGACCCACGAGAGAGAGAGAGACCCACGAGAGAGAGACCCACGAGAGAGAGAGACCCACGAGAGAGAGACCCACGAGAGAGAGACCCACGAGAGACAGCCCCGCCTTCCATCCTCTCTCTCTCTCTCTCTCTCTCTCTCTCTCTCTCTCTCTCTCTCTCTCTCTCTCTCTCTCTCTCTCTCTCTCTGACCATCCCTCTCGTCTCAGAACCTTCCAAAGTCTGTGGGATCCGTGACGCCCGACTCTCCCGCCTCCCTTCTGTTTGTTTACCAAATATGGTCAACGCTAATTACTCTCACTGGCTTTGCGTTCGCGATCACGTAAATGAATAATAGTAATCGTAAGCTACGAGCGATGGATATGGAACGACGCACGAAGGGAGTGAAGGAACTGAGAGAGACTTCAACGACAAAACGAAGGGAGTGAAGGAACTGAGAGAGACTTCAACGACAAAACGAAGGGAGTGAAGGAACTGAGAGAGACTTCAACGACAAAACGAAGGGAGCGAAGGAACTGAGAGAGACTTCAACGACAAAACGAAGGGAGTGAAGGAACTGAGAGAGACTTCAACGACAAAACGAGGGGAGTGAAGGAACTGAGAGAGACTTCAACGACAAAACGAAGGGAGTGAAGGAACTGAGAGAGACTTCAACGACAAAACGAAGGGAGTGAAGGAACTGAGAGAGACTTCAACGACAAAACGAGGGGAGTGAAGGAACTGAGAGAGACTTCAACGACAAAACGAAGGGAGTGAAGGAACTGAGAGAGACTTCAACGACAAAACGAAGGGAGTGAAGGAACTGAGAGAGACTTCAACGACAAAGCGATCCCGGTGGAAAGACGGCGTGCCGGACCGGTGGAGAAACACGAACACGAAAACAAACAAACACACACAAACTGCCGACAAATTTCCCCCCAAAAGCAGCTACGAAGCGTGATTCCGGTTTTGAAAAGTACATTAAGTCTCACATCTGTCATGTCTCGCCCCCACCCCCCTCCCTTCCCTTGCACCCCCACCCCTCGCCTCCCCCTCCCCCGCACCGCCTTACTTTCCCGCCATTTCTCGACTTTCCCGCCATTTCCACGACTTCCTTTCTCGAGCCCTCGAAAAAACAATTTCTCTCGTTAGGTCTCAATTGCGGAAACAGCGCGGCCCGCTTCCCCTCCCCGGTGGCGCTGGGGACCCCGGTCGTGCTCGCGCCGCCGTCGGCTCCTTGACCTCTTAGCGTTCCAGGTCTTTCGCCGGATCCCAGGTCGCCGCGGGAGCCCTTCGCCGCCCCTGCAGGAGGTCGCCGCCCCTTCCCGACACGCCCAAAGAAACCGTTCCCGAAAAAAACCCACAATTTCTTTCTCGAATCGCTCCGCCAGCCCCGCGAGGCCCCGTCCGTCGGCAGACACGACGCCCGAGAGCGATAGCCATTCGTCACGAGCAGCGACGCCTCGGTAGCCGTAATTGCGTCGCCCGCCGCGGACTACCTGCCTCGCCCGCGATCGCACCCTCGCCGCCACGCTGTTTCCGAACGCGCTGCCCACAACAACAACAACATTAACAACACCAACACCACCACCACCAACAACGGGCTTCCCCCCCCCCCCCCCACAGAGACGCCCCGTCACACTCGATCCCCCCCTTCGCCTTGTCGTAACCCCATTACCCTGTTCACGGGGCGTGTTCCGATCAGATCAAAGAACGCATTACGCGACCGACTTTGCCTGATTAGCTCAACCAAGCGTTGATGCAAATTCATAACGCGACGCATGATATCCCCTCCCCCCACTCCCCCCTAAGCGTGACATGAAACCCCATGACATTTACAGGCACTCCATTTCACGCCCGAGAGCAACACACACCCGCTCACCATATGCAACACCCGTGAGCAACACACACCCACTCACCATATGCAACACCCGTAGGAAAATGGCATGACATTCTATTCTATCGGTCACCATCGCAAACCACCAGTTAGGAAAAGGGAATGTCGCGAAGTAAACCTGCGTAGCCCGATCACCACGAGCAGCCGATTGGGTCCGCCGTGACGGGCCCGGCAAACCCAATCGGCGTGTAAAGACCTGAAAAAACAAAGGCCGTTCCCCGTGGCCGCTTCCACGCGCGCTCCTGCCCCGCGCCTCTTGAAGGAGCCGATAAGGCCGAGGCGATGGGGACCGTGAGAGACGGAAGACGCCGTGAGAGACGGAAGACGCCGCCGCGGACGTCTCGCACAAACGTACAGCTGCCGGCCGGAGACGCGCTGCTAGTGTTTGTGGCGCACTAAAAACCACTCGCCCGAAGTGGAATGCAATAAAGGGGAGTATGCAAGTACTTTCTTTGTTTTTTATTTGGCGAGCTATCTTTTAGCGTCCCGTGCCTCTCGCTCCTTTACGGGCTCGTTAACTTAGAGCACGAGAAGTCGGTTACTTAGGATTATAAAGAGGAGTGGATGTTGTATCCCATTGCTCTTGGTAATGCCTCCCTAACTGGCCACCTCACCGCATCCTCTCGCGGCTTAGCAAGCATGTTTCTCTACAAAAACGCCCCTTACGTCCAGATAGATATGGGACCGACTTTGACTTTGCATACCTCCCTGGCTTGAGACTCCCTTTACCCAACCAAAAACGCCACAAAATCCGTCTTGGAGAGGACTCGGCCGGGCGCCTCAGCATAAGACCGCACGGACGAACGCGCGTCGAGAGAAACAGCATCGCAAAGAGGAATGCCAGGCGAGAGAAGTGAGGCTGGCGAGCAGACTTGGCCGCCAGTGCAACCGCGGCCGCCAACCCCCCCACCGCGGAGCCACGTCCGGCGCCCCGCAGACACGCCACGCCGTCACCCAGCATTACTCAGCCGTGGCGGTAGTAACTCTCGAACTCCGGCCTCGAGCGGACCCAGGACCCCACCCGCGGGAACATCTGATAAGAGCCGAAGACAGGAGGGAAGGAGAAGCGGAACGCAGCGGTGAGAACGGCGATACGATCACAGGCAGCGGCGTATTACGAGTGGATGGGGGTGGAGGGCGGGGTGTATGGGGGGAGGGTGTGGCCGCCATTGTTCCCGCCTCCTCACACGGGACAAAGGAGCCCTGCGTGATCAGTCTACTAAAGTCCTACGGTTTCCTGCCTCTCGCGCCTTCGGGAAACGCGCAAGACCCTTCCACTACCACGACTTCATCGCTGCCCAAACGAAGTCATACCGCCATCGTAAAGTCACAAGCACAACGCCATGTGAGGCGGCCGCGACCTTGCGGTGGGTGGCTTGGGACGCTCCTGCGTGCCCTCGCCACCTGCCCAGGGCCTCGGGGCACACCGGGGGGCATTGCCGGAGATGCTGCATTACTTCAAGGTTACCCGGGAGACGAGAAAGAGGAGAGGTGAATGGCAGCGACGGCCACCGTGCGCTGATAACTTCTTGAACTTCGAAGTAGATGTTTCGGGCATTTTTCGTAAGGCAACAAGCTACCTAAGCCGTAGGGCGAGGCGGGAGGTGCCCCCCCCCCCCCCCCCCGGGCAATCTCTCTCCGCTCCCACCCTGGCCCGACCAGCACCCGACGCCAGCAATCCGTCAGGAGAAGCCGGATGCGAACCCGAGGCCCTGTCGTCGCGGAGCCAGCGCCCCCGCCCCCCCCCCCTTCACGACGGTAGCCGGAGATAATGGCCTTGGACGGGCGGCTGGCGATGCTCCTTGCCCCCCGGCCGTCGGTAAATGTGAAGCGCAATCACGGCCGGTCCCATTACTGCTAAGAGAGATTACGGCCCGGGACAGTAATGGCAGTGATTACGTCGCCGCTCCTCACCTGCCGACCGTGATCAGGCGAGTGGCGAAGGCCGCCGCGCCCGTGCATCCCCAGGCCCGGAGGCGGGAGCTCAATCGCCTACGTCATCGCGAGAAACAGAAAAATCACCCTTCCGTCTCCCCGCCTCCCACATCTACCGATTTATATGTAAATAAACAAAACGTAACTCCCGGCAGTCCCAAGACGGTTGACGGGGGGAATACTGGTAGCGCCTGGTCTGCCTACCTGCCATTATTTCCGCGCATTAACAGCAGCCTGC
>NC_091570.1:38254349-38256849 GCF_042767895.1 Penaeus vannamei
CACCACCGCCCTGGATATCGTCGTGCTCATCACCAACCACCGATCATGGGGCTGAATCCGGCAAGAATCACTCACTCGTCGCGTGATTCTTGCAGATCTTTTTACCTCCTGTGACGTGCCAACACCCCCCCCCCCCCTGAGGCGATTCCCGAGCCGAAACACCTGTCTGCATCTCGGCTCTTAGAGGAGAGAAACAAGAGCTCCCTGACATAGCCCCTCCCCCCCCCACACGCCCGCCTCTCCCCCCCCCACCCGCCCCCTCGCCCTCCACCCCCCCTCCGCTTTGTCTTCCACTTTCCCTCCGTTTCTTACACGTTCCTCCGCGCGCGTTCCACTCCGCCGTTCCTCCGCTAACATCATGATTGACGGGGCAAGAGCCTCTCGCACGGGAATTAACTTTCCAATTTTCCGGCCGAGAGATTCGGTGCAAGAACGCGGGGCTCTCCTACGCGACGGAGGTCTGTCACGCCCGCCGGCCGCCGGGTTTGGCGTCCGCGCCGGTTCAACGACGCCCGACGCCCGCTCTCCGACGCCCACTCGACGAAACCCGACGCCCAGTCTCCGACGCCCGACGCCCACTCAACGACGCTCGACGCCAACTTAACGACACCCAACGTCTACTCTCCGACGCCCGACGCCCGACGCCAACTCAACGACACCTGAAGCCCACTCAACGACAGCCGACGCCCACCCTCCGACACCAGACGCCCACTCTTCGACGTCCGACGCCCGCTTTTCCCCACCGTCTCCTCCCTCGACCCCCCCTCCCTCTCCTCACGGCATTCACGGGGGAAAAAACCCGCACGTCCACGGCATTCGCGGCCGACGCGTGGAAGCCCGAGCCGAGCGAGGCACGTGGAAGCCCCGAGGCAGCTCCCTTTCGCCAATTCCTTAATTCTTCTTTCTTATTCCTTCTCCCTTTCCTTCCCGCGGCGAGGGAGAAATTAACCCTCACCCCCTTTTCGTCAATCCCTCAATTTTTCCTTTTTATTCCCCCCCTCTATCTCTCTTTCCTTCCCGCCGCGAGGAAGAAATCACAACCCTCACCCCCTTTTCGCCAATTCCTCAATTTTTCTTCCTTATTCCCTCTCTCCCTCTCTTTCCTTCCCGCCTCAATTTTTCCTTTTTATTCCCTCTCTCTCTCCCTTTCCTTCCCGCCGCGAGGAAGAAATCACAACCCTCACCCCCTTTTCGCCAATCCCTCAATTTTTCCTTTTTATTCCCTCTCTCTCTCTCTTTCCTTCCCACCTCAATTTTTCCTTTTTATTCCCTCTCTCTCTCTTCCTTTCCTTCCCGCCGCGAGGAAGAAATCACAACCCTCACCCCCTTTTCGTCAATCCCTCAATTTTTCTTTCTTATTCCCTCTCTCTGTCTTTCCTTCCCGCCTCAATTTTTCCTTTTCATTCCCTCTCTCTCTCTCTCTCTTTTCTTCCCGCCGCGAGGAAGAAACCACAACCCTCACCCCCTTTTCGCCAATCCCTCAATTTTTCTTCCTTATTCCTTCTCTCTCCCTTTCCTTCCCGCCTCAATTTTTCCTTTTTATTCCCTCTCTCTCTCTTTCCTTCCCTCACCCCCTTTTCGCCAATTCCTCATTTTTTCTTCCTCATTCCCCTCCGAGACCCACCATACGCTGCAGATGTCAAGGCTACGCAACGGACGGTCCGTAGAAGCAGCTGGGAGGAACCACGGACCGGCGAGGTGGACTGCGGGAGAAACGAGCCGCTCGGTCGACCACTTCCCCCCCCCCCCCCCCTGTTCCGAGATCGATAATATTCGATGACAACCGTGTGATATTGCTGATTATAGTCTAAGAAAAAGGGAAGCTCACTACTCCGAGATCGGTAATGGTGCATGGCAACCGTAGAATAATGCTAATCATAGTCTAAGAAGAGAAAGGTCAAAAGGAAAGAAAATGGAAAAGAAAAAGAAGAAAGAAAATAAGGAATAGAAAGAGAAAAAAGAAATAAATAAACAAAAAAAAATAAAGAAAAAGAAAGAAAGGGAAAAAAAGGAAAAATGAAAAGAAAAAGAAGAAAGAAAAGGGAGGGGAAGAAGAAGGGAAAAAAAAAAAGAAAAAGAAAAATAATAAAGAAAAGAAAAAGAAAGAAAAGAAAAAAAAAATCAATCCGATTCACCAAGCACGGCCCCCCCCCCCCCCCCCCCCCCGTCAGAACACCCGACCCGACGACAGTGCCACGGAACCGCAACCCGGAGAGCCACGACCTGCATCCCGGGCTCCCTCCCTCCCTCGCAGGCACTCGACGCCCTCCTCTCCACGACCTCCTCCTTCAGGTCATAGGACTTCCTCGAGGCCAATCCACTTCGCTCCTGCAACCTGTCAATCGTGCAACGTCGCGTGGAATGTGCAACTCGGACATCCATTCTTTAGATCAAATTCTTTGGGAAAAAGTGTCTTTGGATGAGAGTCCAGTTCTTGCCCAAATCTCTCGATAAAATTCCAATTCTTAATAAAATATTTAAAGATAATTCTAGAACAAAA
>NC_091570.1:38259349-38271849 GCF_042767895.1 Penaeus vannamei
TCAAACTCCTCCTACCCCCTCCCCACCACCTCCCACCCCTTCTCCACCACCTCCCACCTCCTCCTAACCCCTCCCCACCACCTTCAAGCTTCTCCCCCTCCTCCTCTCCCATCCTCGACATCACGACGCGTAACTCACTCCTCCTGCCCCAAGGCCTCCCCTCCCCCCCCCACACACACCCCTATCCAACCGGCAACGTTTACGGAAAACCTGATTGATAATTCCTTTCTTTCTTTTTTTTTCTTTCTTTTGCGGTTGTGTTCTTCCTCCTCCTCCTTTTTGGGTCCCGTTAACTTAAGAATTTCCATATTTGTGTATTTGATTCCCCTTCCGCCCCCAAAGATTCTTGATAGGCGTATAAAAACTCCCTATTTGTCTGTCTCACTCCCCCATCCCCCTTACCCCCCCCCCCCATCACCCCCCAAATACCTTTACGACCGAAACAAGAGTGGCTCACTATGCACGGTGCAGATGCAAGATTGAAAAGAGCCTCCTCGGGGTTTGACTTCCTCGCTCCGTTTCCTTGGCATTTCTTTCGTTTCTCCTTATGTCGTCGCAGTCTCCCCTTCTCGCATACATTTATTTCTCTCTGTCTCAAACTCTTCCCTCTCTCTCTCCCTTCTTCCCTCGGTCTATCTACCTGTCTATCTGTCTCTCTCTCTCTCTCTCTCTTTTCCCTCCCTCCCTTCTCCTCTCTGTCTGTCTATCTGTCTGTCTGTCTGTCTGTCTCTGTCTCTGTCTCCCTCTCCCTCTCTGCTTCAGCACCTTATCCTCCTGTTGAGCCCAGACGAACGCGCCGGCCGCCCACCTCCCCGCCAGGCCCACCTGATAACAAAGCGTCCACTTACGCCCCCGGCCGAATCTGCGCTCAGACGTCCTCTGCTCCAACACGCAGCGAGTCGCCCTCCGCATTCTCGCCCCCTCCATGCCCTCCCTTCATCTCCCCAGCCGACGCATACCCTGCGCGAGAGGGGAGGGGGAGACTTGGTGATGTACCGGAGCGCGCTTATCCGTCACGCTTGGCTGCCCGCACGCCGCAGCGAGGTACTCTCGGCCCCAACCGATCGCCCGGCGTAAGAAAGAACATAAAAAAAAAAACACACGAGAGAGAGAGAGAGAAAAAAAGCAGAGACTGAAAACTGCGCGACCTGGGCAGTTCCCGGACGTTCGACCTAAGCTAACGTACGGCACATAACGGTCCGGTGTTCGGTGGAATGTTGACAGGAGCCGGGGTGTGTTTGGTGTGTATACAATCTTTCGCGGGCGATTACGGGCGGCCCTCCGACCCGTCTTCACGGACAAGGCGTTTTAAGTTGCCCCGAACAAGCGGCGATCCTCGGGCTAGCTATGACGGCGCGCACGCAACAACGAACCGACTCTCCTGAACAAAAGTTACTCTGCAAGGTGCCCATCTTGCCTGCGATTTAGTGCCGCGAGAACACGTACCGACGGAGGCCCCTTCGTCGTCCGAATTCACCCGCACCCCCGCCGTACAACACCTTGAACCGTGAACCACGCTCGCCGCGAACAGCCCATCATCTCCTCTCCTGCGCGGCGGGTACTGGGCGGCATCGGGACAAAGGGCAGGGAAGACTGGCGGAAGTGGTGGAGAGAAAGGTGACGTCACCGCCTGCCGGACAAGGGATCCCTCCTCTCCCCCCCACCCCACATTCGCCTCACCTTCACGCGCAGCCTCCCTCCCTCGCCCTCGCCCTCCCCTTCACCTTCCGAGCCTCATGGGCACCTTCGCCACGCCGCCTCGTGTTTGCTCTCGGCCCCTTCTCTCCCTCCCGCTAATGACTCCTAAGCATGTAGACATTCATCAGATCTTATCTACCTGACAGCCTCCCTCGCGTCTCGGCGGCCGCGATCAAGCCCTCTATAAACTGCACGCGGGGGAGGAGGGGGAGGAGAGGGAGGAGAGGGAGGAGGGGGGGGAGAGGAGGGAGGAGGGGGGAGGAGAGGAAGGAGGGGGAGGAGAGGGAGGACGGAGGAGAGGAAGGAGGGGGAGGAGAGGGAGGAGGGGGGAGGAGAGGGAGGAGGGAGAGAGAAGGGGAGGAGATGATATGAAGTGAGGAGGAGGAATAATGAAGGGGAAGGGAAAAGGGAAGGAAGAAGAGGAAGGGAGAAGGGAAGGAAGGGAAGGAGAGGAAGGGGACAAAGGAAGAGAAAACGAAGGAGAGGAAACGGATAAGAAAGACGTGGTAAAAGTATAGGAAGAGGGGGATGGAGAGAAGAGAACGAAAGAAAGAAGAGACGAAGGGAAGAAGAAGCAGAGGTGGAGAGGAAGAAAGGAGGGACGAAGGGAGAGAGAAGAAAAGAGAAGAGGAGGTGGAGAGGAAGAGAGGAGGGACGAAGGGAGAGAGAAGAAAAGAGAAGCAGAGGTGGAGAGAAAGAAAGGAGGGACTAAGGGAGAGAGAAGAAAGGAGGGACGAAGGAAGAGAGAAGAAAAGGAGAAGAGGAGGCTGGGAGAAGAGGGAGATCGCATCACGCACCTAATTACTGGAGCGTGGTCACCTAACCGAGCATGTCAGCGGCCTCTCCCGCACTAATAACCCACAACAATGACAACCCCCCCCCCCCCTCAGCTTGACATCGACACGCACTCATGACACGTTCCCCCCCAGCAGACACATTCATAAAAAACAAACAAACACCGGAATGCATACATAAAACATGTTGGCAGAAGTTTTGTCCGGTAAAAATAGATAAGAAAACAACAACAGTTCATTCTGCATTATCTCGGGGGAAAATGAATTCCATAGTAACCAGTTTATTTTCATGTGTCATGACTGGGCAACTGTCCAATAAATATCGGGAGGGGGAGGGGGAGGTGGAGGGAGAGGGAGAGGGAGAGGGAGAGGGAGAGGGAGGGGGAGAGGGAGAGGGGGAGAGGGAGGAGGGAGGGGGGGAGGGGGCGTAGAGGAAGAGCAAAATTGCGAGTCGAAATCCTGCAAGAATTTAACGGGGAAAAAAAAAAAAAAAAAAAAAAAACAGAGAAAATATTTCATTCCCCCCCCCCCCCCCCCCGCCCGACAAAGCGTAGAACCCCGGCATGGAAAAAAAAAACACTACATCCTGGCACATCTAAGTATGGGAAAATGTTCGGGTATGCGCACCTGCTGCAACGGCGTCACGGCGATTTTCCCTCCGAACGCCACTACACAATGCCCTTTGCGCGTTTTCCTGCATGATGATCGTTCGAACATAACTCAATTAAGACCAACAGCTATGCAACACGGAAGGGGGAACTCTAATCTCCTTTGAAGCGATCTCAAAAAAAAAAAAAAAAAAAAACTTAAAAGGGATTAAGAAACGAATATCGGGATTATCTCTCCTGTCGAAAGCTCCGAGCTGATAATACAAGGAAATTCTTAACCAACGCTATCGTCTAATACTTTTCTTTTTCTCCACCGTTGGTAAATTTAGGGAAAATGCGTAGAGGCATCCCCGCGGCCGCACGAAGCGCTGCTGCAGGCCACTTCCGCTTCTTAATCGCCGACAAGGGGCTCTCCGTGACCTCGGTCCATTGTTGCAAACACGAAGGGAAAAAAAATCGCGTTACTTAGCATACTTTTTCCGGCCGACCGCCCCGCGCGAGGGCCGGGGCTGCGGCGGCCGACCCCCCTGGCACGGGGTCCTCGGGGGGGGCCAGGCAGCGGCACCTGACAGCCGCCCGCGACGTGGCCGTACATCTCCCTGACGTGGAGTTCGCGCGCGCTCGGGTTCGCTGGTGCCCGCCCGCGAGTTCCCGTTGCGAGGCGAGGGCGGCACTGGCCTGGTTGGGCAACGACCGGCCGGCTGGGAGTGGCCGGGCGATGGGCAAGGTCACATCTACAGGGCAAGAGCCACACCTTGAAAATCACCCGCCGGAACCAGCTCCGCGGGGGGGCTGCCTGCCGCCCCTCCCTCCCTTCCGCCGCACTCACCCGTCCCTGCTGTTCCACTCCAGTCGATAATTACAAGTTAGACGTCTAAACAATGATATCGAAAGCAAAAAAAAATCACAATGGCCGGCTTGAGGAAAAGGCTGAATCTTCCTAGCGATAGCAGAAGCAAAGACGGCCGCCCTCTGAACCACAGTACAGTGAGGGACCTATGCGAAACCCTTCCGCCAATTGTGTCTGCTCAGCTGGCTGTCAGCTCGACAGAGTCCAGTCGAAACCCTTATGTAAGTTTTGTGTAACTTTTAAAACTCTGTCGGTAATACCATGCAAAGGAAATAAAAATTCTTTCACGCCAAAACAGCTGTTCATCCAAACACATTAAAACCAGCGTGCTCGCCTCAGACCGTTCCATGAACAAAGCGACATTTATTTTCATTAACAAAAAATCCCCTCTCAATCAACCTCCCCCCCCCCAGTCGCCTCGCACACCCCACTGAATCACATTCTCTTCATTATCGTCGCCTCCTCATTAATTATGCCAAATCCCGCTCCTCTGGACACGACGCCATAAGCTCGCAGAGTTACAAACTTTCTCGGAATCACAACTTTGGCATTCCATTCAGCGCCGCCGGTGATGAGGCAAGAAAACTTTGGGAACTAAAACCAGAATGTGTTCAGAGCGACAGAAAGGCAGACATGTGAGTGAGTGAGTGGCGTGTGTGTATGTGTGTGTGTGTGTGTGTGTGTGTGTGTGTGTGTGTGTGTGTGTGTGTGTGTGTGTGCGTGTGCGTGCGTGCGTGCGTGCGTGCGTGTGCGTGTACGTGTGTGCTTATGAAATCAATGTAAAGAAGTACGCGTGTAAGTACGGTTGTGTATGGAAGAGAGAATCTTACAAGAATGACCTACGTTACCTACGTAAGTGTGTTTACCTGTGTGTCTGTACTTATGGAAGATATGTACACACACGAGGTTGTGCGTGTGCGAAAAAGCACGAATAAGCCATTGTGCAGCCGAGAGAAGGCGGATTAGACTTCGTTCCTGAATGGGACTTCGTACCCGGCTAAGACGATGGGGCTTGGCAGCGAGAACTCCGGCAAGACGCGGCCGTCACGCCTGCAACGATCGTGAGACGGCGCTCCGAATAATGGAGAGGCGTCGCGGATCCGCTTCACAGTCTGCGGCGACCGAAAAAAAAATCCGAATATCACGAGCCGTTTCTTCGGTCACCAGCTACGAAGGGCAGAAAGCGGACAGATCAAGAAGGCAAAAGGAGTTAGTCAATTTAGGGAGAACTCGCGCCAGTCCCCGAGAGTGCCATGCGTGGGTTTCAGCCACACGATACAAGGAGAATATAATCCTTATATAATCCTGAGATCTAAATTAATTAATAAAACTATAACATGAAGCTCACTCGGGTGTCTCTTCACTCCAAATTAATAAATTAATATAATCACCTCATCAATCAACCGGCCGTATTCGATATCATCTTCAAAAAGAGTAACGAAGGAGGGAGAGACCGAAAGACCGAACAACGTGTATCCTATAGCGGTGCAGCGGGGAGCGTAAGCTGACGTTGTAGGGATACGGACTGACCTTGCTCGTGTTTCTACAATGAGTAAACACCGCCCACAGTACCAGTGAGTCAACGCCGCGCGAAGCACGTCCGTCCCTCGCTTCCCAAGTCCACGAAACCCATTTGGATAATGCACAAGTCAGCGCTTTCCGAGACAGCTGATCGACACCGAATCCGATTAATCCATTATCACTCGGACTGCAAAAGGAATACGCGGCGAATTGCATCCCCCGACACACGCACATCCACGAGGTTACAGCGCGCCCCTTCCCTATCGGGCCGACGCGAGGGAGGAGGCGAGCAGCCGCCCCTGGCACCCATATCCCCTTCTGGCACGTCTCTCTCTCTCGAGGGGCCTGATCCCCCCTCCCCCTCCCCCGTGCTCCGCCACCATCACTCGTGGCATTTGTTGACGTACTTCCGTCAAATCTCCACTTCCTTCTTGGCTCGCTCACAATGGACCGTCTATTGACTTAACAGATACCTACAAGTGAACATCCAAACAAAAGTAATGGTTATCCTGTTCACACGTCGGCCACGCCCCGCCCGACCAAACTAATCAAACTGACTCTAAATCTACAAGTCCAACTCCTGTGGGCGTGGGAGTACACGCTCGAAGGCGACATTCGCACTCGCAAAACATGAACGACTTCCTTAAAAAAAGTGTACAGCCGTCACGCCCTTGTAACGCCGTCCGCCAGTACCGCCGAAGGTGACGTAGCTGTTCTACTGCCGCCTTACGTAAGAGCCGCGGCAGCGTTGGAACGGCCGCTGGTCACGCCCCACCACGCCACGTCCTTCAGCGTATCCGCACGGGGCACAAAAAGGGACACGGAAGGGGGGGGGGGGAGAGTAGCTCCTACGAGGAAAGAGGCACACAAAGGGGAAAGAGGAAAGAGACACACAAAGGGGGAAGAGGAAAGAGACCAACAAAGGGGGAAGAGGAAAGAGCCCAACAGAGGGGGAAGAGGAAAGAGCCCAACAGAGGGGGAAGAGGAAAGAGACCAACAAAGGGGGAAGAGGAAAGAGGAAAGAGACCAACAAAGGGGGAAGAGGAAAGAGCCCAACAAAGGGGGAAGAGGAAAGAGACCAACAAAGGGGGAAGAGGAAAGAGGAAAGAGACCAACAAAGGGGGAAGAGGAAAGAGCCCAACAAAGGGGGAAGAGGAAAGAGGAAAGAGACCAACAAAGGGGGAAGAGGAAAGAGCCCAACAAAGGGGGAAGAGGAAAGAGACCAACAAAGGGGGAAGAGGAAAGAGCCCAACAGAGGGGAAAAAAGGAAAGAGCCCAACAAAGGGGGAAGAGGAAAGAGCCCAACAAAGGGGGAAGAGGAAAGAGACCAACAGAGGGGGAAGAGGAAAGAGCCCAACAAAGGGGGAAGAGGAAAGAGCCCAACAGAGGGGGAAGAGGAAAGAGACCAACAAAGGGGGCAGAGGAAAGAGCCCAACAAAGGGGGAAGAGGAAAGAGCCCAACAAAGGGGGAAGAGGAAAGAGCCCAACAAAGGGGGAAGAGGAAAGAGACCAACAGAGGGGGAAGAGGAAAGAGACCAACAGAGGGGGAAGAGGAAACAGACCAACAAAGAGGGAAGAGGAAAGAGCCCAACAAAGGGGGAAGAGGAAAGAGCCCAACAAAGGGGGAAGAGGAAAGAGCCCAACAAAGGGGGAAGAGGAAAGAGACCAACAAAGGGGGAAGAGGAAAGAGACCAACAGAGGGGGAAGAGGAAAGAGCCCAACAAAGGGGGAAGAGGAAAGAGACAAACAAAGGGGGAAGAGGAAAGAGCCCAACAAAGGGGGAAGAGGAAAGAGACAAACAAAGGGGGAAGAGGAAAGAGACCAACAGAGGGGGAAGAGGAAAGAGCCCAACAAAGGGGGAAGAGGAAAGAGCCCAACAAAGGGGGAAGAGGAAAGAGCCCAACAAAGGGGGAAGAGGAAAGAGACAAACAAAGGGGGAAGAGGAAAGAGACCAACAGAGGGGGAAGAGGAAAGGGCCCAACAAAGGGGGAAGAGGGAAGAGCCCAACAAGGGGAGAAGAGGCAAGAGCCCCACAAAGGGGGAAGAGGAAAGAGACAAAGAAAGGGGGAAGAGGAAAGAGAGCAAGAGAGGGGGAAGAGGAAAGAGCCCAACAGAGGGGGGAAGAGGAAAGAGACCAACAAAGGGGGAAGAGGAAAGAGACCAACAGAGGGGGAAGAGGAAAGAGACCAACAAAGGGGGAAGAGGAAAGAGACCAACAGAGGGGGAAGAGGAGAGAGCCCAACAAAGGGGGAAGAGGAAAGAGACCAACAAAGGGGGAAGAGGAAAGAGACCAACAAAGGGGGAAGAGGAAAGAGACCAACAGAGGGGGAAGAGGAAAGAGACCAACAAAGGGGGAAGAGGAAAGAGCCCAACAAAGGGGGAAGAGGAAAGAGACAAACAAAGGGGGAAGAGGAAAGAGACCAACAAAGGGGGAAGAGGAAAGAGCCCAACAGAGGGGGGAAGAGGAAAGAGACCAACAAAGGGGGAAGAGGAAAGAGACCAACAGAGGGGGAAGAGGAAAGAGACCAACAAAGGGGGAAGAGGAAAGAGCCCAACAAAGGGGGAAGAGGAAAGAGACAAACAAAGGGGGAAGAGGAAAGAGACCAACAGAGGGGGAAGAGGAAAGAGACCAACAAAGGGGGAAGAGGAAAGAGACCAACAGAGGGGGAAGAGGAAAGAGACCAACAGAGGGGGAAGAGGAAAGAGACCAACAGAGGGGGAAGAGGAAAGAGCCCAACAAAGGGGGAAGAGGAAAGAGACCAACAGAGGGGGAAGAGGAAAGAGACCAACAAAGGGGGAAGAGGAAAGAGCCCAACAAAGGGGGAAGAGGAAAGAGACCAACAGAGGGGGAAGAGGAAAGAGACCAACAAAGGGGGAAGAGGAAAGAGACCAACAGAGGGGGAAGAGGAAAGAGACCAACAGAGGGGGAAGAGGAAAGAGACCAACAGAGGGGGGAAGAGGAAAGAGACCAACAAAGGGGGAAGAGGAAAGAGACCAACAGAGGGGGAAGAGGAAAGAGACCAACAAAGGGGGAAGAGGAAAGAGCCCAACAAAGGGGGAAGAGGAAAGAGACAAACAAAGGGGGAAGAGGAAAGAGACCAACAGAGGGGGAAGAGGAAAGAGACCAACAGAGGGGGAAGAGGAAAGAGACCAACAGAGGGGGAAGAGGAAAGAGACCAACAAAGGGGGAAGAGGAAAGAGACCAACAAAGGGGGAAGAGGAAAGTGACCAGCAAAGGGGGGAGAGGAAAGAGCCCAACAGAGGGGGGAGAGGAAAGAGACCAACAGAGGGGGAAGAGGAAAGAGCCCAACAAAGGGGGAAGAGGAAAGAGACCAACAAAGGGGGAAGAGGAAAGAGACCAACAAAGGGGGAAGAGGAAAGAGCCCAACAGAGGGGGAAGAGGAAAGAGCCCAACAGAGGGGGAAGAGGAAAGAGACCAACAGAGGGGGAAGAGGAAAGAGACCAACAGAGGGGGAAGAGGAAAGAGCCCAACAAAGGGGGAAGAGGAAAGAGCCCAACAAAGGGGCAAGAGGAAAGAGCCCAACAAAGGGGGAAGAGGAAAGAGCCCAACAGAGGGGGGAAGAGGAAAGAGCCCAACAGAGGGGGAAGAGGAAAGAGACCAACAAAGGGGGAAGAGGAAAGAGCCCAACAGAGGGGGAAGAGGAAAGAGACCAACAGAGGGGGAAGAGGAAAGAGACCAACAGAGGGGGAAGAGGAAAGAGACAAACAAAGGGGGAAGAGGAAAGAGCCCAACAGAGGGGGAAGAGGAAAGAGCCCAACAGAGGGGGAAGAGGAAAGAGACCAACAGAGGGGGAAGAGGAAAGAGACCAACAAAGGGGGAAGAGGAAAGAGCCCAACTGCGGGGGAAGAGGAAAGAGGCCAACAAAGGGGGAAGAGGAAAGAGCCCAACAGAGGGGGAAGAGGAAAGAGACCAACAGAGGGGGGAAGAGGAAAGAGACCAACAGAGGGGGAAGAGGAAAGAGCCCAACAAAGGGGGAAGAGGAAAGAGCCCAACAGAGGGGGAAGAGGAAAGAGCCCAACAAAGGGGGAAGAGGAAAGAGACAAACAAAGGGGGAAGAGGAAAGAGCCCAACAGAGGGGGAAGAGGAAAGAGCCCAACAGAGGGGAAAAAAGGAAAGAGACCAACAGAGGGGGAAGAGGAAAGAGCCCAACAAAGGGGGAAGAGGAAAGAGACAAACAAAGGGGGAAGAGGAAAGAGACCAACAAAGGGGGAAGAGGAAAGAGCCCAACAGAGGGGGAAGAGGAAAGAGCCCAACAGAGGGGGAAGAGGAAAGAGACCAACAGAGGGGGAAGAGGAAAGAGACCAACAAAGGGGGAAGAGGAAAGAGACACACACAGGGGGAAGAGGAAAGAGCCCAACAAAGGGGGAAGAGGAAAGAGACACACACAGGGGGAAGAGGAAAGAGACCAACAGAGGGGGAAGAGGAAAGAGCCCAACAGAGGGGGAAGAGGAAAGAGCCCAACAAAGGGGGAAGAGGAAAGAGACCAACAAAGGGGGAAGAGGAAAGAGCCCAACAAAGGGGGAAGAGGAAAGAGACACACACAGGGGGAAGAGGAAAGAGAGCAACAGAGGGGGAAGAGGAAAGAGCCCAACAGAGGGGGAAGAGGAAAGAGACCAACAAAGGGGGAAGAGGAAAGAGCCCAACAGAGGGGGAAGAGGAAAGAGCCCAACAGAGGGGGAAGAGGAAAGAGCCCAACAGAGGGGGAAGAGGAAAGAGCCCAACAAAGGGGGAAGAGGAAAGAGCCCAACAAAGGGGGAAGAGGAAAGAGACCAACAGAGGGGGAAGAGGAAAGAGATCAACAGAGGGGGAAAAGGAAAGAGCCCAACAAAGGGGGAAGAGGAAAGAGCCCAACAAAGGGGGAAGAGGAAAGAGCCCAACAGAGGGGAAGATTAAAGAGCCCAACAAAGGGGGAAGAGGAAAGAGACACACAAAGGGGGAAGAGGAAAGAGCCCAACAAAGGGGGAAGAGGAAAGAGCCCAACAAAGGGGGAAGAGGAAAGAGCCCAACAGAGGGGAAGAGGAAAGAGCCCAACAAAGGGGGAAGAGGAAAGAGACCAACAAAGGGGGAAGAGGAAAGAGCCCAACAAAGGGGGAAGAGGAAAGAGCCCAACAAAGGGGGAAGATTAAAGAGCCCAACAAAGGGGGAAGAGGAAAGAGCCCAACAGAGGGGAAGATTAAAGAGCCCAACAAAGGGGGAAGAGGAAAGAGACACACAAAGGGGGAAGAGGAAAGAGCCCAACAAAGGGGGAAGAGGAAAGAGCCCAACAAAGGGGGAAGAGGAAAGAGCCCAACAGAGGGGAAGAGGAAAGAGCCCAACAAAGGGGGAAGAGGAAAGAGACCAACAAAGGGGGAAGAGGAAAGAGCCCAACAGAGGGGGAAGAGGAAAGAGACCAACAAAGGGGAAAGAGGAAAGAGCCCAACAGAGGGGGAAGAGGAAAGAGACCAACAAAGGGGAAGAGGAAAGAGCCCAACAGAGGGGGAAGAGGAAAGAGACCAACAAAGGGGGAAGAGGAAAGAGCCCAACAAAGGGGGAAGAGGAAAAAGCCCATCAGAGGGGGAAGAGGAAAGAGCCCAACAAAGGGGGAAGAGGAAAGAGCCCAACAAAGGGGGAAGAGGAAAGAGCCCAACAAAGGGGGAAGAGGAAAGAGACCAACAAAGGGGGAAGAGGAAAGAGACCAACAAAGGGGGAAGAGGAAAGAGCCCAACAGAGGGGGAAGAGGAAAGAGCCCAACAGAGGGGGAAGAGGAAAGAGCCCAACAGAGGGGGAAGAGGAAAGAGACCAACAAAGGGGAAGAGGAAAGAGCCCAACAGAGGGGGAAGAGGAAAGAGACCAACAAAGGGGGAAGAGGAAAGAGCCCAACAAAGGGGGAAGAGGAAAAAGCCCATCAGAGGGGGAAGAGGAAAGAGCCCAACAAAGGGGGAAGAGGAAAGAGCCCAACAAAGGGGGAAGAGGAAAGAGCCCAACAAAGGGGGAAGAGGAAAGAGACCAACAAAGGGGGAAGAGGAAAGAGACCAACAAAGGGGGAAGAGGAAAGAGACCAATAAAGGGGGAAGAGGAAAGAGACCAACAAAGGGGGAAGAGGAAAGAGCCCAACAAAGGGGGAAGAGGAAAGAGCCCAACAGAGGGGGAAGAGGAAAGAGCCCAACAGAGGGGGAAGAGGAAAGACACCAACAAAGAGGGAAGAGGAAAGAGGCACACAAAGGGGGAAGAGGAAAGAGACCAACAAAGGGGGAAGAGGAAAGAGACCAACAAAGGGGGAAGAGGAAAGAGACCAACAAAGGGGGAAGAGGAAAGAGACCAACAAAGGGGGAAGAGGAAAGAGACCAACAAAGGGGGAAGAGGAAAGAGACCAACAAAGGGGGAAGAGGAAAGAGCCCAACAGAGGGGGAAGAGGAAAGACACCAACAAAGAGGGAAGAGGAAAGAGGCACACAAAGGGGGAAGAGGAAAGAGACCAACAAAGGGGGAAGAGGAAAGAGACCAACAGAGGGGGAAGAGGAAAGAGACCAACAAAGGGGGAAGAGGAAAGAGACCAACAAAGGGGGAAGAGGAAAGAGACCAACAAAGGGGGAAGAGGAAAGAGACCAACAAAGGGGGAAGAGGAAAGAGCCCAACAGAGGGGGAAGAGGAAAGAGCCCAACAGAGGGGGAAGAGGAAAGAGCCCAACAAAGGGGGAAGAGGAAAGAGACCAACAAAGGGGGAAGAGGAAAGAGCCCAACAGAGGGGAAAAAAGGAAAGAGCCCAACAAAGGGGGAAGAGGAAAGAGACCAACAAAGGGGGAAGAGGAAAGAGACCAACAAAGGGGGAAGAGGAAAGAGACCAACAAAGGGGGAAGAGGAAAGAGACCAACAGAGGGGGAAGAGGAAAGAGACCAACAAAGGGGGAAGAGGAAAGAGACCAACAAAGGGGGAAGAGGAAAGAGCCCAACAGAGGGGGAAGAGGAAAGAGCCCAACAAAGGGGGAAGAGGAAAGAGCCCAACAGAGGGGGAAGAGGAAAGAGCCCAACAG
>NC_091570.1:38279349-38283150 GCF_042767895.1 Penaeus vannamei
TTCGTCTTGACCATCGAAACTTAAAAAAAAAAACACCCAAGTCTCTTCAAACTCATCATACCCACTTCAGCAGCGCGAGAAAACGACCCCCAACCAAGCTCTCGGGAAGCCCAATCGAACCCATTCAGGTATACCAAGACTTAAATTTCTTAATTATATCAACTTGAATTTCTTAATTAACTTAATTAAACCCAATCCGTGCCTTTAAACCCTTCCCCGAGATCCGATATTCCGTGTCCCTCCGTCAGCCGCCCAGTTCACCCCCCCCCCCAACCGGACACGCCCCCCCAGTCGGACAATACCTCCCTCCAGTGCCGACCCATGCCCATCCCGCACCCGGTCGCGTGATCCGCCCGCTGGCCACACATCCCGTGGGCGGGGAGGGAGGAGACGAGTGGGGTTGCAGGCGCCGCGATGCTCCCACTATCCTCTTTAGGCTCCTGAGGTACGCGTCACGTGACTCGGCCGCCCGAGAGCGAGTCTTAATACGAAGGAAAGGGCCGTCGGGAGCCATTAACGCCCGCGCGGGGTTAAATCCACCCGCTTACACGCCCTCACGCCCTCCTCGGTGAAGGCACCTACTCATCATCCCCGAGTCGGCGCCACGAGAGAGAGAGAGAGAAAAAAAATCCCCCTCTTCACAGACACGAGCAGAAAGGAACCCGAGAAAGCCGTACCGAGAGGAGCGCGCAACCCGACCGACCGACCCTCGCCGAAGCCTCAATCCGTAAGCCTCCGAAACCGTCCCGTCGCAAGCTGCAGGATCACCCCCCACCCCCACCTCCCTACCCCCACACCCCACCCCCACCCACCCAAGAGGACAAAGACGGGCAAGGAGGCACCGACTCGCGATCGAACCGATCCCGAACCGCGCCACAGATCGCGTCGCATCTTCCTAGGGTTTTTTTTCCGGGATGAAAGTCTCATCAGGAATTCATTAAACGGAATCCTGCTCATCACGGCCAATCTATTTCGAGCCGAATCAATATCCCACACCAAGAGCTCCTTTCCTCAGACCTCAACCAAAAGCCTATTTCGACCCACAAAGAGAGAGAGAGAGAGAGAGAGAGAGAGAGAGAGAGAGAGAGAGAGAGAGAGAGAGAGAGAGAGAGAGAGAGAGAGACAGAGAGAGAAATAGACACAGAGAGACAGAGTGATAGAGAGAGAGAGAGAGAGAGAGAGAGAGAGAGAGAGAGAGAAAAAGACACACACACAGAGAGAGAGAGAGAGAGAGAGAGAGAGAGAGAGAGAGAGAGAGAGAGAGAGAGAGAGAGAGAAATAGACACACACAGAGAGAGAGAGAGAGAGAGAGAGAGAGAGAGAGAGAGAGAGAGAGAGAGAGAGAGAGAGAGAGAGAGAGAGAGAGAGAGAGAGAGAGAGAGAGAGAGAAATAGACAGAGAGAGAAAGAGAGAGAGAGAGAGAGTGATAGAGGGAGAGTTAGAGAAATAGACAGAGAGAGAAAGAGAGAGAGAGAAAGAAAGAGAAAGAAAGAGAAGAGAGAGAGAGAAAGAGAAAGAGAGAGAAAGAGAGAGAAAGAGAGAAAGAGAAAGAGAAAGAGAGAGAGAGAGAGAGAGAGAGAGAGAGAGAGAGAGAGAGATAAAGAGATAGAGAGAGATAGAGATAAAGAGATAGAGAAAGAAAGAAAGAAAGAGAGAGAAATCCCGCCAACCGAACATCAACAAAGTAACCCTCCCCATCAGGACCCTCCCTTGCCCCTATCGACCATCCCAAACAACAACAACAACAACAACAACAACAAAATACCCCACAACGGCCAGTCCCGCGAGGCAACCCCCCCCCTCCCCCTCCCCTCAAAGGCACAACCAAACAACCCAGAGAGTTCCCTTGACACCCCGTCTTAGTGGGCCAAGAGCCGGCCTCCCGCGTGAAGGGCCCCGGCGCACACGTGTCCGTCTGGCCGATAGAAGGGCACGCGCGGGATGAGGGGGAGGGAGGGAGGGATGAGGGGAGGGAGGGATGAGGGGAGGGAGGGAAGGGGGGAGGGAGGGATGAGGGGAGGGAGGGAAGGAGAAGAGGGAGGAAGGAGAAGAGGGAGGGAAGGAGAAGGAGGAGGGATGAGGGGAGGGAGGGATGAGGGGGAGGGAGGGATGAGGGGAGGGAGGGATGACGGGGGAAGGAGGGAGAGTTGGGGGAGGGGCTTATGCAGGATGAGAGGGGGAGGGAAGGAGGGGAGAGTTGGGGAGGGGGCGCGTGCGGGGATGGAGTGGAGGGAGGGGTGAGGGGAGGGAGGCCAAGGGAAGGGGAAGGGAGGGGAGAGGGAGGAAGGGATGAGGGGAAGGAGGGGTGAGAGGAGGGAAGGGAAGAGGGGAGGGAGGCCAAGGGAAGGAGGGGGAGAGTTGGGGGAGGGGCGTGCGGGATGGAGTGGAGGGAGGGGTGAGGGGAGGGAGGGAAGGGGGGGAGGCCAAGGGGAAGGGGGGGCGGGGAGTGGGATGAGGGGGAGGGAGGGATGAGGGGAGGCCAAGGGAAGGAGGGGAGAGTTGGGGGAGGGTGTGTGCGAGATGGGATAGGTGGAGGGAGGAAAGAGATGGGGGGGGGGGGGGGCGTGAGAAGAGGACACGAAAGGAGTGACGGGGGAATAACGGGATATAATAAGAGAGGAAAGAGGAAAGAGGGAAGAGGGAAGAGCGAGAGAGAGAGGGAATGGATGTAAGAAAAGGACAGGAAGGGGAAAGAGGAGAGGAGGAGGCTGGGGAAGGGACGTAAGAGAAGGATAAGGAGGGGAAAGAGGGAAGGAGTTGGACGAGAGAGGAAGGGAGGGAAAAGAAGAGGAGACGATGAGGGGAGAGAAGAGAAAACGGCGGAAGAGAAAAGAGAGAAGACGGAGGGGACAGGGAGGGAGTGAGGGGAGAGAAGGGAGCAGAGAGGAATGAGGAAAGTAAATGGCGAGGAGGAAAACTGGAACGAGGACGGGAGGAAGGGAGTGAGGGGAGAGGAAAGAGAAGAGGGGATGGGGAAGGGGAACGGACGCGTGCGTGAGGAAGCAGGAGGCAGAGAGGATGAGGGGAATAAGGCCAATAGTGCCCAACGGAAGTGAAAGTAAAGATGGGATCTGCGCGTGAAATGGCGGGGGGGGGGGGGGTCATGGGATGGCGCCATGGAAAGAAGAGAAAAAAGACACGAAACATACACAAAGTTCGACAAGGAAGCTATATAAATTTCAAACCCAAAGATATAGAAAGCTTAATACGACAGACATAAAAACTTAAACGCGACGGATGCCCAAAGTTTGAGTAAAAAACGGAAGAAACAAAATAAAAGAGGGCGGGGCATGGCAAGAATGGAAAAGAAGATTGGAAAAAAACCACGAGGAACAGCCAGCCGATCTCCAGGGAGCCGCGGGCGCCATCTGCGAGAGGGCCAACGAGACGACAAAAAGACAAAAGCGAGGAGGCGACAGCAATAAAAGCCAGGACGGTGTGGAGAATAAAAGAAGCAGTTGGGAAAACATGTGAATCCTTAGAAAATGATAGACTTAGAAGAAAATAACAACATCATCAATGACAACGATGATAAAAACGACAATGGTGAAAACAACAATAACAAAGGGAAACAAGAGAGTGACACTGAATGAAGGCACTGATCTTGGCCAACGTCAGCGGCGGCGTGAGAGTGCCAAGGGAGCCTCGTGAGGGCCCAGCGAATCACCACTCGTGAGTGCGAGCGAGGAGGCGGTGACGCAAGCACGGCGCCAGTGACGACAACAAGAAGTCACGCTCCATCACGCCACGCCGCGAGAATGTGTGGCTACGACCCATTTTCTGAAGTGGGAGCCTAACACG
>NC_091570.1:38316150-38318650 GCF_042767895.1 Penaeus vannamei
CCTCGGAGTCAAGAAGCCCTGCTTACTGGGTCAAAGCAAGAGTCGGAGAGAGAGAGAGAGAGAGAGAGCCCCGAGAGCCTCCGAGCCGAAGAAGAGGGGACCGTTGCACAACTCTCGCTCTCTCGCTCTTTCACGGCCAAGCACTCTCCGGCAGCGGTATTGCAACAGTCGGATTAAGCCTGTCTCTCTCTCTCTCTCTCTCTCTCTCTCTCTCTCTCTCTCTCTCTCTCTCTCTCTCTCTCTCTCTCTCTCTCACTCTCTTACTCTTCTCTCTCTCTCTCTCTTTTACTCTTCTCTGTCTCTCTCTCTTTTACTCTTCTCTCTCTCTCTCTCTCTCTCTGAATGTGCAATGTCGGAATATTTTCTCTTGCGTGAAAGTCAACAAGGACACGAGTGCAGCCCCCTTCAGTGTGTGTGTGCTTGCGACCTGTACGTGTGCGAGAGTGTGCCTACGACCTGTGCTTGTGTGTGCTTGCGACTTGTACGTGTGAGTGTGTACTTGCGACCTGTGCGTGTGTGAGTGTGTGCTTGCGACCTGTACGTGCGAGTGTGTGCTTGCGACCTGTGCGTGTGTGAGTGTGTGCTTGCGACCTGTACGTGCGAGTGTGTGCTTGCGACCTGTGCGTGTGAGTGTGTGCTTGCGACCTGTGCGTGTGAGTGTGTGCTTGCGACCTGTACGTGTACGAGTGTGTACTTGCGACGTGAGCGTGTGCGAGTGTGTGCTTGCGACCTGTGAGTGTGCGAGTGTGTGCTTGCGACCTATACGTGCGAGTGCGTGCATGCGACCTGTACGTATGACTGCGTGCATGCGACCTGTACGTATGACTGCGTGCTTGCGACCTGTGCGTGTGCGAGAGTGTTCTACCAATTTCCCCCACGAGCTCACGACGAGACGCACGCAAATACCCAATCTGCTTAAATGTTAAAAAAAAAAAAACACTTTGAGACGATCCCCCCAGCCCACGGTTGCGGTGGCGCTCACGCAAGCAAACGCCTTTCATGGTGTTGCGGCCATTTCTCGAAGTCATGCTTGCTATATCAAGCAAAAAAAAAAAAAAAAAAAACGAGTTTGTTCGCTCATACATTCATAATTCCGCTTGCAAACACACCGATCGCCAAAGTTTTTTTTTCCAACTTTAAAATGAAAAAAAAATCTATATCGGTCTATTTATCTATATACGCACAACGATAACGTAAAATCGCGGGAAAGAAACACACGGAAGTAACACAGTTCTGCTATCGGCTACGGATAAAAGACAAATTTATGGCAGCTTTGATAAACGTTATTTTCTATCCTATCCACATTATCAGAATAAAATATTTACAAATCTAACTTTGAGCACGAGTCGTCACACTAACCATGGTGGGAGTGGGGGAGGGAGGGAGGGAGGGAGGAGGGAGAGAGGAGAGAGGGAGAGGGAGAGGGAGGAGAGGAGAGGGAGAGAGGAGAGGGAGGAGGAGAAGGAGAGGAGAGAGAGAGAGAGAGAGAGAGAGAGAGAGAGAGAGAGAGAGAGAGAGAGAGAGAGAGAGAGAGAGAGAGAGAGAGAGAGAGAGAGAGAGAGAGAGAGAGAGAGAGAGAGAGAGGAGAGAGGAAGTAAAGAGAGAGAGATAAAGAGAGAGAGATAAAGAGAGAGAAAGAAAGAGAAAGAGAAAGAAAGAGAAAGAGAAAGAGAGAGAGATAATAAAAAAGAGAGGAAAAGAGAAAGAGAGAGAGAGAGACCGACCGACCTTGCATGACCTAAATTTGATATTGACGCTCAATAAACTACACGTATGTTCATTCCATCACATGTTACTTTGATATTCCTCCAGCGACTAAATAAGTAAGCATGTTCCTGAGCGCAATGAATAAACCTATATACCTATAAATTGCACCATGTCGTGTGTAATAACAGTAATGGTACTAATAGTTTTAGTAGCAGTAATAGCAGTAGTAGAAGTATCAACAATCAGAGGATGACAATAACAACAATAACAGCAACAACAGTAATAATAACAATAATCGTCATCGTAATAATCACATCAACAATAATATCAACTTTAATAATAAGAATAACAAGAACTTCATTATCATTATCAATAAAGATACTGCCATTATCAACCAAAACGACAGTCACCATAACTGGCATTAATCTACCATAATATAAATAATACAACACTAGAAAGATATCATATAATAAATGACTAAAAAAACAAAACAACAACTAACACCCACCCATGTATTAGTTAAAATCAGATCAAAAATACTAAACTGATATCCAAATAATAAAGATGAATCCCACCAAATAAAACTATACAAACACATGCCATTTTTGCAGCCCGAAAAAAGCCCGAAGACCACCGTAAGACACAATAAGTTTAGCTACAAGCTGATGGCAGCTTTGGGGAGACCGACCATGAGAAACAGGATTTATCATAAAAAAATAATAATAATGGACACGACCCTCGTCAGAGCGGCAGCTGCTCAATGATGACCCAAAAGCACACGAGGCTGAAGTGA
>NC_091570.1:38326150-38336150 GCF_042767895.1 Penaeus vannamei
GCTACTGGAGTAAGGGAGGACGGCCTGAGAAAGGGGGGTGGGGGGCACTCCTGAGGTTGGGACGCGATCCTGAAATTCTCAAGTCGACTGTAAATTGACTCCGTTCTGCCATGGGACACCAATGTCCCTGCTGAAGATAGGAGGAAGGAGAAGGAAGAAGGAGGAGGAGGAGGAGGAGGAGGAGGAGGAGGAGGAGGAGGAGGAGGAGGAGGAGGAGGAGGAGGATGGGGGGAGGGGGACGAGGGGGGACCGGGAGGGGAGAGATGGGGGAGAGGGATGCCTTAAAAGTGTTACGGCGAGGACGACAGGTTTGCGGAGGGATTTAAAAAAAAAAGTGGAACACAACTTCCCGTTCCATATCGCTGGAATATGAACACCCAGAGTGGGCTTCCTCCCCTCCACCCTCCACCTATCCCTTATCCCTCCTCCACCCCTCCCCCCTCCCTATCCCTTCTCCCTCCTCCCCCCTTCCCCCTCCCGACGCCCCCCCCCCTCGCAAACCACAGACCAGAATATCGAAGGCAATACAGTCACGCGAGATGCTGCCGGGACGCTCTCGAGTGGTGGAAACCTTTAAAAACCAACGCTAAAAAAAAGGTCGCTGCGCCTTGGAGAACGCTCAAGCCATTAACCCCTGGTATCTAAAATCACAGGGGAGGTGGGTGGGGGGAGGGGAGGGGAGGGGAGGGGGGGCTTCTAGGACCTGCTCGGTCGGGTGCACGCGGGGGATTCGGCTGGCTGGCTGCGAGGTGGAAAGTTCATCCCATCCACTCCCCCCAGGGATGTAATCTTTACCCCCGACCCGACTCGTGTTTTCCTTCTCCGTTTCGCCCTCAGGAGATTTCCGCCCCCCCACCCCCCACTAATTTGGGCTCTCATGGCAAGTCTTGCACCGTAGAGTACGACTGACAGTTGTGACAATTCATCATTTACATTTTACTCCCACTTAGATTCCGTTGCATTTACCCCAACGTGGAACACCAGGCGCCCATTGCCAAGAACACGTCCGTGCGGGTTTCCGTCCCCCGACAGCCCACAGAAGCGTTCCCTGGCGCCCCCGCAACCTGGTACGGGCGGAACGGGCGTCTACCAGGGGTCGCGGGCGCCCCACTGCGACGCCTTCTGCCACGTCACGGGTCATGGGAACATCGGAGTCACGTTGAATGACTGCGGCGCGTTACACATCGAGGTGAAACGGCCCCTGTTTGTGTGAAGTGCGCCCTCAAGAGGTGCTCTCTCCCGGAATGGAGGTTAATGAAAAGATGCAACATGTTGCCGTGTTATTCCCCGAGCTTTCGCGTGGGCCCTTGACTCATCAGCTCCCCACTTTCGATCTCCCTCCCATTCTACGACCCTTCCGTAGAGCAGTTTCCTATAAAAAAAAAAAAAAAAAAAAAAAAATCACATTCTTCCCCGACCAGACGCCTCCGTGCATTCCCCTTACCTCTGGCACATCGCCTTCGACAGGTCCATGCACTGCATATAATAACCCCGACAGTTCTGGCTTTTCCGAACACCCTTCGGCGCCTGTTCTCCCCCTGACAAAAAGTCTCTCCCGGTAAGGAATTATTAATTAAGGGTGAAGCCACGGCCTACACCCCTACAAGGCCTTGCCCCGAAACGAATACTTGTTTCATTAAGTCTCCCAAGAAACCGTGGCCACACCCTCCGCCGTCTTTCCTACCGCATGACAGCCTCTGAGACTATTCTCCCGTGCTTCGCCTACTTCTCCCGCTAGTCTACAAGCTTTAGTCTACCTCTCCCGCCAGTCTACAAGCTTTAGTCTACCTCTCGTCTACTTCTCCCGCCAGTCTACAAGCTTCATTCTACCTCTCGTCTACCTAGTCTCGCGATCCTGCTGAACCAAACGCCCTTCCTGCCCGCATGATCCCCAACCTCGTCTCCCCTAATGACCCCAAACACAACACCGCGTCCGCTCCCCACGCCCCCATGACCAGGCCAGTGCCACCGAACCATAACCCTAATGAAGAAGCCAAGCCCGGACACGCCTCCTCCAAGAGTCCTCCAAGAGGGCCCTTCCCGAGACAAGACGTCCTCCCGCCGAGGATCCGTGGCGCGTTCCTCACTACCCCGTTCGCGGGACCGCCATCGACGCCCCCGACGACGCATGCCGTAGTTGCGAGACTCCGTGCCGTAGAACGCAAAGGATACGCGGCTCACGGCCCTCACGCTCGTCAGTCACGTGATCCCTCCCAAGGTCTCGGGTAACGGTGGGGGAGGGGGGGGGGAGGGGGCAAGCGGCCAGGCGGATGAACGCGGCGAGAGACAAACAAAAAGATGCATTAGCAGATGAACGGAGAGAGAAGATGGAAAGAGAGATATGGGAGAGGAAGTAATAAGGAGAGATAAAAGGGAAAGAGGAAGGAATAAGCAGATAACAGTTAATGAAGAAGGAGAGATATAAGGGAAAAAGAAAAGAACAAGGAAATCAAATAGGAGGAGGAAGGCATAAAGACAGACAAAACTGACAAACAAGAAAAAGACGAAATACAACGACAAATAACCATAACAACAATAACAATAAATCCAGACGAAATGTAGACGAGCTTTCTTGGAAGACGAGAGGAAGGGGGGGGGGGGAGCAACTGACACAACGACGACGGCCACGAGAAGAAAACAAGGGGGATCACAGGACACGAGCAAGTGTGGCTTAGGCGACGCAGGGCCCTCCACTCCCCCCATGGGCCCAAAATAGCAAGGGTGTAAAACTCCCTCCCTCCCCGCCCTCCTTCCCGGGGTCCCTGGTCCCGGTCAAGAAGGTCAGTGCCCAAGACGTAATATTATACATTAATTAAATGCATCTGCGCCTAAGATTATCATTATTTTTTATTTCGATCACGTCATCATCACTGGCCGCCTTACGGGGGACGCCGACACACTCACGGATTGCGAACTTTTTTCTTAATTTTTTTTTTCTAACGTAATCCGTACACACACACACACACACACACACACACACACACAGAAAGAGAAAGAGAAAGAGAAAGAGAGAGATGGAGAGAAAGAAAGATATAGATAGATAGATAGATAAAGAGAGAGAGAGAAGAGATAAGCAAACCAAAAACTAAAGAAAAAGAGAGAAACTAAGAAACCAGAAATCAAGAAAAAGGGAGAAACCAAGAAACCAGAAATCAAGAAAAGAGAGAAACCAGAAATAAAGAAAAAGGGAGAAACCAAGAAACCAGAAATAAAGAAAAAGAGAGAAACCAAGAAACCAGAAATAAAAAAAGAGAAACCAAGAAACCAGAAATAAAAAAAGAGAAACCAAGAAACCAGAAATAAAGAAAAAGAGAGAAACCAAGAACCCAGAAATAAAGAAAGGGCGAAACCAAGAAACCAGAAATAAAGAAAAAGAGAGAAACCAACAAACCAGAAATAAAGAAGAGAGATAAATCAAGAAACCAGAAATAAAGAACAGAGAGAAACCAAGAAACCAGAAATAAACAAAAGAGAGAAACCAAGAAACCAGAAATAAAGAAAAGGAGAGAAACCAAGAACCCAGAAATAAAGAAAAAGAGAGAAACCAAGAACCCAGAAATAAAGAAAAAAGAGAAACCAAGAAACCAGAAATAAAGAAAAAAGAGAAACCGAGAAACCAGAAATAAAGAAAAAGAGAAAAACCAAGAAACCAAAAATAAAGAAAAGGGGAGAAACCCAGAAACCAGAAATAAAGAAAGGTAGAGAAACCAAGAACCCAGAAATAAAGAAAAAGAGAAAAACCAAGGAACCAGAACTAAAGAAAAAGGAGAGAAACCCATAAACCAGAAATAAAGAAAAAGAGAAAAACCAACAAAACCAAAAATAAAGAGCGACGGAGAGCAAAGAGAGAGAGAGAGAGAGAGAGAAAAAAAAAAAACACCCAGCCTTGAACACCGCATACCTCCCAACATTCAGCGACATGGCTACCTCCTCTGCCCTCCTCCTCCTCCTACACTAATCCCGAAAGATAAAAGATGAAAAAGGTCGCCTGCCGCTACAGGAACAAGAAAGCCTAGCGGAACGTCGAAGGCTTAAAATAAACAAATAAACTAATATAAAAAAAAGCGAGGATTGACAGCCACGCGAAGTTAAATCATAATAAAATAATGTCATACAGGATTAGAAAGGGCATCCGACCGGGCAAGGGAGGCAGTGCCAGATAGGCCTAACCTCTCAATAATGAACAGAGAGAGGCTTATGTCCCCCAATGGCATAAATGGCTGCTGAATAACTACATTAATTAAATATATTTACATATGAGTGCGTACATACCCAATAAATATAAATATAAAATATATGAATAAATAATTAAATAAATATGTGAGTGAGTGAGTGAGTGAGTGAGTGAGTGAGTGAGAGAGAGAGAGAGAGAGAGAGAGAGAGAGAGACAGAGAGAGAGAGAGAGAGAGAGAGAGAGAGAGAGAGAGAGAGAGAGAGAGAGAGAGAGAGAAATAAAGAAAGAGAAATAAAGAAAGAGAAATAAAGAAAGAGAGAGAGAGAGAGAGAAAGAAACAAAGAAAGAGAGAGAGAGAAAGAAACAAAGAAAGAGAGAGAGATCAGAAGGACAACATAAAGCTGGATAAAGACAAGCAAAATCAAGGAGCATGCGCGGGGAGACAAAACGGTTCTTCCCCGTCAGCAATAAAAAAAATAAATCTTCAGACAACAAACAAACACCTCGTCCACATCCCGTTTGGTTCTAAACACATGCTGGGTTCTAGGTCGCTTAGCACACCCACATGCACATATGTACGCATGCACACACATACACGCTATATGCCCATATTGATGAGTCGACGTAGTGCTGTTGCATTGTGGCAACACGTCCGTAAAAATATCTTATAAGTTCGTAAAAAATATTCCGCAATACATCCGTGGAAAAGATATTCAGTAACACGTCCGTAAAAGAACACCCGTACCACGTCCGTAAAAAAAATAACCAGGAACACGTCCGTAAAAAAATACAGTAACATTCCGTAAAATATTCCGTAAAAAAAATATTCTGTAACACGTCCATAAAAGAATACCCGTACCACGTCCGTAAAAAAAAAAAAAAAAAATACCCAGGAACACATCCGTAAAAAAATACCCACTCCCACGCCCGTAAACAAAACACCCACTCCCACGTCCGTAAAAAAATACCCACTCCCACGCCCGTAAACAAAACACCCACTCCCACGTCCGTAAAAAAATACCCACTCCCACGCCCGGAAACAAAACACCCACTCCCACGTCCGTAAAAAAAATACCCACTCCCACGCCCGTAAACAAAACACCCACTCCCACGTCCGTAAAAAAATACCCACTCCCACGCCCGGAAACAAAACATCCCCCAATCACACACGCCCGCCTTTACAATCCCACGGCCAATACCCACCAAAATCCACCACATGTGTGAAATTCATGTTGAACAGATTGCAACAGGAACGACGAAGGGGAAGGGCAAGAAAACACACGAATATGCCCATTATTCGTGTGTTTTCTTGCCCTTCCCTTCGTTGTTCCTGTTGCATAGTCTACCACGCGCTTCGCAGTGAGCTCCCCCTTGTAAACACAACCTCCCTAAACCCTTAATGAGATGCTGACAGCCCCGCGACGTCGGTTGGGGCCGATACGCGTGCGATAAGCGTGCCTTTTGCCGACTCCCACGACGACTGTGAATAGATAGCAGGGAAATTCGCCTTTCCTACGTACTCTCAGGTGGACTCTTGGGTACGTGCAGACCGTTTACGTACATCTTAAAACGATAAGAGAACAACAAAACCAACAACAATAATAATAATAGCAATAATAGCAATAATAATAATAATAATAATAATAATAATAATAATAATAATAGAATAATAATAATAAAAATAATAATAACAATAAAAATAATAATAATAATTATAATAATAATAATAATAAATCACAGTATCTTTGTAACTTCATCATAACAATAATAACAGTAATACAAACGACACTACAATAAAGATAGCATACCTCCCCCTTATTGTTGAATCGCCACGGGGGGGGAGGGAAAGGAGAAGATAACGCCGATAACGATAAGCTAATGACTAAGCCACGTTACCTGAAAAAGAAAAAGAAAAAAAAATAACAACAACCCCATTTCCACGAGATGAGTAGCGAACGCAGCAGAGCCTCGTCCCCCGAAACGACTTATTTTTTTATAAAAAATTTTATTTTGTTATTATTTTGTTATTTATAAAAATAACAACAACCCCATTTCCACGAGATGAGTAGCGAACGCACAGCAGAGCCTCGTCCGTCCCCTGAAACGACTGGGCAGCGACACGCCCACCCCAGTCCACCCTGAGACACTGAAGGGGGCAAGAGACTTCGATCGCGGGGGGAGGGGGGGGACGAGACTGTTCCCCCGGCAGCAGTCGACATTGTCATGAGCACTGACAGGCGGAAAACCGGAGAGAGGGAGAGGCAGGTAGTTTCCCTGGAAAGAGAATTTGACTCGACACAAGAAACGAGGAGGAGACGTTTTAGCAAAAAAAATAATAATAATAAAAAAATAATAATTAATAAATAAATAAATAAAATAAAACAAAAAATGAATGAGATGAGAATGAGAAAAGGCTTTGGTATTTATCTTTTTCTTAATCTGGCATTTCGTACAATTGCGATGGCTAACTGTCAAAACGTTTAAACAGCAATAAAGCGAAGAGGCCTTCGACTTATTCATGTTTCCTTGTTCTTCCCTTCGTTGTTTTATTTACAAATCCACAGCATTTTGGAGAGAAAAAAAAATCAAGAAGTCAGACGTGAAGCAGAAAAAAGGTTTCGATTTACCCACGAACGACGCCACACCTATTCTGCGAAGTCCCACGCCAATTTCACTGAGGCCGAGGATCAATATTTACCATCCTAGGAGCGGTGAAACATAACCCCAAAATTGTAGTTAATCAGTTATCTTACTTCCCCTTCATTTACTTACTTACTCGCACCGACCACGCCAACCACTCGGAATTACACAACTCCAATGGCACGGTACACAGATAACACTTTACATTCATAAACCTTCGAATCGACCTCTTCGGGAAGGCCACCCCTCCCCCCACCCCCACCCGTCTCCCAACAGGACCGTCACCATAACTTCTGTTCACGAATCCCATTCCCATGGCTGTTCAGAGGTCCAGCTGGCAACGACAGGCCAATATATTAAATGAACTACTGTCTTCCACTGAAGGCACTGTGCCACAGTAAAGCCCTGCGGTCAACTGCACTCTAAAAGATACAGAAACTGTACAGGAAGGAGAGGTGAAGGGATTCAAACGAAAAAGTACAGCACACTGCAACACGATGCAGTACTTTGTAACATTCATGTTGCAGTCTGCCACGAGACCCTTGACTCCTGCACAAAACGCGCAAAGAATAAGAAATCACCCGCAGACTTTTTTTTTAATCGAGTCCTCGAGTCGATGGTCTGCACCGGGTCTCTCCAAAACACCCTTAACACCGCTACAATCAGAAAAAAAAATAATAAAAAAAATAGACGAACGATTCCGGATAAAAAAAATAACTAAATACTTAAAAAGCCTTCCCTGAATATCTAAAGAAGAACACGATACCCTCCTTAATATTCATAAAGTAAACGCACACACACATCTCCCGAGGGCCCAACGGGAGAGGTTAAGCAACTACAGCCTTGGCACCGAACAGCTGTTTACAAATTTACAAACAAATCATGTGTTTATTCCCAAAGCAAACGGCAAGGTGTTGGGGGGAAGGAGCGGGGCCTTGCAAACCCTTCCCCCGATTCACCTTCCGTTCCCCAATTCACCTTCCGTTCCCTCTAGGAATAAATAAAAAAACTAACAGAGATCGATGACGTAATAAAAAAAGTAAAATAACCGTGGAATCATATTCTCTCTCTCTCTCTCTCTCTCTCTCCCTCCCTCTCTCTCTCTCTCCCTCCCTCTCTCTCCCTCTCCCTCTCCATCCTTTCCACTTTGATCCTGAGGGAATCTCCCACGCGCCCCGCCCCGTTCCCGTGCCAGCGGGCCGCGTGCATCAGGACTATTCCAGAACAGGGTGCCACGCCTCCATCCCCAACCGCGCTCCGTCCCATCGTGCCAACTCACACCGCTAGCGACGTCCAGAGTTTTTAGTGCCGTCTCCACGCGCCGGTGAACAATTTAGAACATTTACAGCCGAGTATAAACAAGACTAAAAAAAAAAATGGATATTCCAAAGAGGTAAATACAAGGCGGGGGAGGGGGGTTACATGGGTGCGGGCCGGGGGGAGGGGGGGGCGTTGCAAGAACCGGAAGACCTTTCGCTGGGACTTCCCGAAGAGAGCCGAGGCGCGCGGGCACCCTGAGTCACTTCACAACACAAACTGGCATAAACAATTTAAGAATAAACAATAGATAGATAAACACATATACGTAGGCGCTCGCTCGCACACACACACACACACACACTCACACACTCACACACAAACACGCACAAACACAAACACACGCACAAACACAAACACACACACTCACTCTCTGACCAGAGGAACCCTTATAACATAGTAAACCAAGTGACCACTTTCACACCAGGAAGGGAACCGCCGTAACGCACTACAACAGCAGAACAGAATAACTCCCAAACAAGAACCTGGCTTGGGGTCCCCTGTACGAGAGAGAGAGAGAAGGAGAGAAAGAGAGGAGGAGAGGGAGAGGGAGAGAGAGAGAAAGAGAGAAAGAAGGAGAGAGAGAGAGAGAGAGAGAGAGAGAGAGAGAGAGAGAGAGAGAGAGAGAGAGAGAGAGAGAGAGAGAGAGGGGGGGAGGGGGGAGGGAGGGAGGGAGAGAGGGAGAGGGAGAGGGAGAGGTAGAGGGAGAGAGGTAGAGGTAGAGAGAGATAGAGGTAGCGGTAGAGAGAGTGGTAGAGGTAGAGGTAGCGGTAGAGAGAGAGTGGTAGAGGTAGAGGTAGAGGTAGCGGTAGAGAGAGAGAGAGAGAGAGAGAGAGAGAGAGAGAGAGAGAGAGAGAGAGAGAGAGAGAGAGAGAGAGAGACAGACAGACAGAGAGAGAGAGACAGACAGAGAGAGAGACAGAGAGAGAGACAGAGAGAGAGAGAAAGAGACAGACAGAGAGAAAGAGAGAGAGAGAGACAGAGAGAGAGAGAAAGAGACAGACAGAGAGAAAGAGAAAGAGAGAGAAAGAGAAAGAAACAGACAGAGATAGAAAGAGATTGTAGCATTACAGTCCACAACAGTACACCAATGTGCGACGTGCGTTGCTCTCCGCCGAACACGGTCACGCAGTTAACACCCCCCCCCCCCCCCGTGCTCCCCGCCAGAACCCACGCGAGAGACTTGTTCCGCTGCCAAAGTCGTTTTCGTCTTCGGCTTATTGTATCGCCGGAGAGAGACAACTGAATATACTTGGAATGACTCGGCAATTCCGTTGTCAGGCACTGCCCCGAGGTGCAAATTAACGTGCAAAACAATGAGGAGTTTTTTTCCTTCCACGCCTCGCGCAATCTCTATCGCCACGCTTTACATAAACGCATTTGTACATTTACACGTATGTCGTACAATAATGTGCGCGGATGTGTATTATAAAGACATGTATGCACACAGACGAAAATGCAGTATAGTGTAAAGTACACAAAAGCGATATGCCCAATAAGCAAATAATCATGCATGCATAAAAACGCCATGGATGGATTATTTTTCACTATACTACATATCAATATACATACATCACACATACGATATATATATGTGTGTGTGTGTGTGTGTGTGTAAAGACGCACACTGTGTGTGTAAAGACGCCCATTGTGTGTGAGTGTGTGTAAAGACGCACATTGTGTGAGTGCGTGATCCATCACAAAAACGATTCAACCTAAAATGCACTTTCATTCTAGAGTATAAATGGAAATCAAGCGCACTTTTAAGGATTCGATATAAATTTCGTGACCGCAGACAAACACACGAACAAACATACTGAAGAAAAGTTACTCATGTACAGGCAAACGGACAAACAATTAGATATATGC
>NC_091570.1:38348650-38356150 GCF_042767895.1 Penaeus vannamei
GTCATTATCTGATGTACGGAGTAGTCGGTCCTGAATAGAGGATTGGACATAGGTGATGAGCCCATTTCTAACATAATACACATAAGAAACGTAACCACTAAGAGTTGGTGCAGCAGTTCTTACAGCAAGTCCAACAAAAGATGACATTTGGGTGATGACAATAAACATATGCCTTAAGTGAGGTAATTTTGGCTGGAGACATTATGCCACAAGCATTCCAAGAGAGGACATGAAGATGTAGGCTACTAATGAACGTTATTCCTATGCTTACGTGAGCCAGATAAGGTGGATTGCGAGGGCAAATTATTGCTTCAAGGTGTGCCACAAGAAACAGGTCCCACTGTGGGAGTGGTGATTGTTTCAAAGCGAGTAGCTAGTGAATCCAGCTTGTCTGTAAGAGCTGTAACAGAAGTGATGATGAACTGTTAGGCTTTAATGAGAGACTTGAGTGTTGTGTCGTTAGTTGCCAGTTTGGTGGAAACATCGGCAAGTGAGGCTGCTATAATATCAAAGCAGGTTTTAATGGCGTCAAAACGAGCCTCATTGGTGTTGAGGCGAGCTGCAAGGGAGGCACACTGTGAGTCAAGGGAGTCAACTGCTTTTTGAAGGGCAGACACCTGTGTGGGACCTGGGTTGGAATCTAGGGCAGGGTGGTGCAGGAGAGGGCAATGATGCATGTGTAGGCATATGTGAGGCTTCAGAAGCAGGATTGCGGGGGGGGGGGGGGAGGTGGTCGAGCGTCTGGTGCACCCATGCCACACATTCACTCCAGGCAGGTGACATCGAGGACATTTCCATTCCGCATCAGTCTTGGGTGGTGGGTCTTGACATGTCGGAGTCGATGCAGTAGCAGAGGGAGGGGTCCGATGAATGCAGGTACGGGAGTCATGTGTACCTGAGTACCAGGCACACTTCTCAGATGCAGTGTAGTATCGGGAAATGTGGCCAAGGCCCCAATATTCGTAACACCATGGTTGCTCATCCTGCATTTTGCGTAGTTCACATGATGGGAGGCACGGCAAGCCTTGGAGGGATTTACACTTACCGGATACCGGGTGAGGAGAAAGGTTGAATATTTGCGAGGCCTGTCAAGGGAATCTTGCCTATCAAGCTGCAGAGCCAAAAAATCTTGTGTCATACTGATTATAATACCCTAACGGTTTCTAGATACATAAACAACTGTCATTGCTGAAATCTTGACCTCGGCAAGATTGCAATCCTGACTGAATGCTCGGTTTACCTCAACCAGCCATCGAAGCTTTATGTCTATGCCAGTTTGACATACTCTGCTCGCGATGCAAATGTTGGGAAAAGCTGATTACGCACAGCGGTAGGCCTATGCGATGTGTTATGATATAGTGACTCGAATTTAGACTCGCAACGGCGGGTCACTCCTGCCACAGCTACGACCCAAGATCCTTGTCTTGAGTGGCCGGGAATAAGGAAGTCTACCCTCCATGCTTCAGGGAACAACTTAAAGAAAACGGGACACCACTTAATCCAACAAATACACCACGTGGTTTATTTTATTTCAAGTCATTTTAAAGTTTTTAGAACAAGGAAATCTTTTATATTATTGCTCCTTTTTGAACATTATATATCAATCTAAGAGGCTCCATAATGATCAGATAGTAAAATACCACGAATCAGCAGGGAAGATGGTTCCGTTCTCTCAAAGAAAAGAATACCCATATTCATTTTTCGAATAAGATTAATTCTAAAAGATTATTTTCTTATTATCTTATCATCATATTTGCCAGTGTTCTTTTTATTGATTCCATTTTCAAGTAAATTGAATCCATTCCCTGGAGCGGGATTGATGAGAAGAACTCACAGACAGAAAGACGAGAGCGTATAAGATTAATTCTAAAAGATTATTTTCTTATTATCTTATCATCATACTTACCAGTGGGTATTTTTAATGATTCCATTTTAAGTAAATTGAATCCATTCCCTGGAGCGAGGTTGCTGAGAGAGAGAGGAACTCAGAGAGAAAGACCAGAGTATAGCCAGCAGAGAGGTGTAGTATTTTTCGAAACCACTCGTCAAGTCCTACCTGGACCAAGCTCTATATAAGTACTTACATAGACCTTGACCTGGATTTTGGTAAGTTTTCGGCGACTCCAGGGGAGCTTTCTCACTTCAGCCCTGAGTTAAGTTGCCATTCTTTTGGGGTCGTGGCAGTGCGGTGTTTTAGGTTAAGGAGAGTCCACGTAAGATATAATTTAGGTAATCTGTCTCCCGAGTGCGTCTTATAAATATATATATATATATATATATATATATATATATATATATATACATACATACATATATACATACATACATACATATATATATATATATATATATATATATATATATATATATATATATATAATGGAGCCTCTTATTTTATGTGTATAATATGTATGTATATATATATATATATATATATATATATATATATATATATATATATATATATATATATATATATATATATTCCTGAGACTGAAAATATTCCAAACTTTTGTCTCAACTCTGATATATATATATATATATATATATATATATATATATATATATATATATATATATATATATATATATATATATATATTTTTTTTTAAGACTGAAAATATTCAAATCTTTTGTCTCAACTCTGTCTCAAATGCAAGACAGGGTCGCAGGAGTCTTAATGAAGTCATTTGAGAATAATTTTACATTGGATTATAGGCCTATGTATGTCTATGCGCATATGTGTGTGTGAATATATACATTTATGTGTGTGTATATGCATATGTATGTGTGTATTTATGCATATGTATATATGTGTATGTGCGTGTGTGTGTGTATGTGTATGTGTGTGTGTATTATACATACACAGATACATAATATATATATATATATATATATATATATATATATATATATATATATATATATATATATATATATATATATATAAACACACACATACATACAACCAACCAAATACATACATATACACATATGCATATACACAGAAATACATATGTATACACACATAAATCTATATATTCACACACGCATATGCGCATATACGTACATAGGCCTACAAACCAATGTTGAACCGTCTGAGTCTATTCTCAAATGACTTAAAACTTGCGAGCCTGTCTTATATTTGAGTTGAGAATATGTTTTCCTTCAACAAAGGCCGTCTTTACATTTTTTTTTTTTTATCAATATTTGTTCTTATTTTTGTCTTTCTAATGTACTGATTGATTTACGTGTGTTGCGCCAGAACAATAGAGTATTTCGCCAAAGAAAACACATGTTTGCAAACATTTTTAAGTATTAATGAGTAAGTAATTGCTAAATAAGCACAGATCAACGATGTAAACAAACGACCGACATATTTTTTTCCTCAGACACTTCTGAATTTTTGTCTCAGATTTGTCTGAGAACTTACGTGGATACGAGCCCAGGAGTCCATTGGCAAATCCCCAAGATTAAGGCAGAACTTCATCTCAAAGATGTTTTAGGCTACATGTCATGTGGCTTGACTGAACGGCAATCAGGATTTGCGGCGTTCCTCGGTGCGCAGAAAACTGATACTGTTGAGGTGCTGTCACACTAGCACTTTTTCCGTCAATTTTTTGTCAATTTTCGGATATTTTGTCCATTTTTGAGCGAATTGTCGATTTTCCAGTCAGACGATAATGATCGCTTCCGTCTGAAAACCTTTCCGTCAACTTTTTCAGCCAAGCATAGTCATACCAAGAGAATGTATTTATGTTAAATAAATTTTTTAAAAAATTGACGGAAAAAAGTGCTAGTGTGACAGCACCTTTAAGATGGGACAAGGAGCAGTCTATCAGGAATCATGAGGTCACACTAGTTCTGCCCTGGGATCCCTTGACAGCATCGCCAAGACCTAGTCAGCTTTGGGATTGGTCACACTGCACACAGTATCCCTTCGGAAAGAACCATCATACCAGTCCAGCGGTCACAACACACGATGTTCCTTATTTGTTTCATTCTTCAACGTTTTTTTTTTTTTTTTTTTTCCAAATTTCTGCTTTTATAACTCTTATTGCTGGTATTCCACAACGGCTCTTTGGCTCTCACTTTATCCAGCAATTCATAAATAACTTCTGAAGAGACCTCCATGGTGTGCTGGAGTTAGTTGATGTCTATATATATATATATATATATATATATATATATATATATATATATATATATATATATATATATATATATATATATATATATATATATATATATGATTTCTTAACGGGGAAAGCGCAGTCGTATCAGGAAGAGAAACACCAAGGCTGGGACCATCCTATTTATTTATTTATTTATTAATTATTAGGGTCCGTTTCGGATTATGTAACATAAATAATTTACCAGACCAATAAATAATTTATATGGGGAGAAAAAAACAGTATGTAAATTGCAACAAAATAATAACTGACTATTTCTTATAGCAGGTCTTTATAAGCTTGAGAAATTAGAATAATTGAACATAAGTAAGACCAGAGCCGAAGTAAGTAAATGACAAAATTAAAAGTGAACATAAGATAAAATGACTAGCTATAAAAGGATAAATCAATAAAACGGAATGGATATCAAACAGCACGAGACAGGTGACTAAAAAACAACAACAACTGGATACCAGTTACAACCAACAGGTTATGGTTCGAAACACAGGAGTGGTGTTGAGTTTTCATTATTGCAAAGAGGTGTTTTTTTTTGTATTGTTGTGAGTATGCCTTCCCATGATGAGGCGCTGATGGTGGTTATGAGTGCCTGCCAAGACTTATAAACAAGACCCCATTGTGGAACTTAAGGAAATTAAGGTAGAAACAAACGGGGTAAACATAATAATAACCACAGTGTACATGTCACCCCATACATCGATGTGATTACAAGAAAAATGCCAAAACCTAATCTAAGAGACAATAAAGAGCCTGGGAGAAGTATTACAACTTTTGGAATCCAATCCAAAGAAATTCTCGTTTTGGGATTTTAATAGCAACATTGACTGGGGAAATTTCGAGGAATGCTAAACTACAAGATGTTATAAAGTTGCCTTTTCCAGAACGTAACAGACTATCCCAGGCTAAGAGGGATTAATACACCGTCTATGCTTGACCTAATATTTACAAAGCATAAAGATGATATTAAGGATATTGAGCACTTTCATCCTTTAGGAAAAAGTGACCATGTAGTAATTAAACTAAATTACTGTCCGCTACAGGAAAAAACTCATCGTAAGCAAGGAAAGAAAGAAAGAAGTACAATTACAAAAGAAGTGATTATAGAAGCCTTTAAGATATATTTGATGGCGCAAACTGGAAAATACTTATGGACGACGAAAACCTTCATGTGCAATATAAAAAAGAAGTAGAAAAATTTACGTCAAGATTCAAAACTGAAGCAAGAAATGACCCAAAATGGTTGTGATAAATGCAAGAAAATGGGAGAAAATAAGCAGCTCTTTTGGAACAGATTGAGAAAACAGATATCAGGCAACGTATGAATATGAAAGGAAGAAGAAAAGAGTATACCCACAACATGAGGAACCCGAAATGAGATTTTGAAAAGGATGTACAGTGAACCCTCGCTATAATGCGGTTCACTTTTCGCGTTCTCGCTGCTTCACGGATCTGCATTGTGCATTGTGTTCTGCATTCTGAGTGGCTAAACAGTCTCCGCTTCTTCTCTACCTGTGTGTCAAGAACGTTACGGTTTAATATGTACATGTACGTAAAACAGCTTGCCAAATTTAAGTTTACAAATTTTCTCTAAAACCCATGAAGCATTCAGTTTGAATTGATTATTAAAATTATTATTTTACAGTACAGTAGTTATTTGTAAAAAAAAAAAAACGTTTATACAGTACTTTTATTTGTTAAACAAATGCTTGGGCCTGTAAAAAAGGTTTTGTTCTTTGGTTTCAATGTATTGTAGAGTATTTCATTGTATAATAATTGTAAAAAAATATAGGTTACTACTTCACGGATTTCGCCTATCACGGGTTCTTTTTGGAACGTAACCCCCGCGAAAAACGAGGGTTCACTGTAATCAATAAATATACAAGTCAACCCAAGCTCTTCTTTAATTACATAAATAGTAAAACTAAAAATAGAGATCAAACTACCGCCATCAAAGATCATAACATTGTTTATGCTAAGGAGCAGGAAATTTGAAAAATCCTTAAGACGAAATTTCAGTCAGTTTGTTCAAGACCCATCCTTTGAAATGACAAATACCCATGCAAACGTAAAGAACATGGGAATATCACCCTCACAAAGAATGAAATAAAATATCTGCTAAGAATTTGACAAGACCAAAACAGGGGGACCAGATGAGACTTCTAACTGGGTTCTTAGGGAATGTGTTGGAGAACTATGTATTCCTTTATCGTTAATATATCAAAATTCATTGAGAAGGAAAACCACCAAGACTCGCCAACGTTACAACCTTATATAAGAGCGGCGACAAACAAAACCTAATAATTTACAGACCAATTTCGTTAATTAGTGTATTATGAAAGTTGCTAGATAGGATGATTAGGAAACAATGGGTTGAACTACTTGAAACACACCAAAGGATATTAAATAAATCATATGGTTTAAGAGAAGGTAGGTCATGTGTAGTAAAATCTTGTTTTTTATGACAATCTAAAATATTACAAGAAAGATACAGCTAGGTAGATTGTGCATACTTAGACTTTAAAAAGGCTTTTGATAAGGTGTCTCGCAGAAGACATGAAGATTAGAACACCTAGGTGGAGCGAAAGGCAAACTCCTTGAATGACAGACGTTCTTCATGAAAGAAAAGTCTTCTACATAGCGACGAGTAACCAACGGAGTGACTCGAGAATCGATCTTGGCGCCTATTTTGAAGATTACTTTCTTCAATGATTCAAGGTCAAACATAAGCCCAGGCGGTTATCTCAATATGTTCGCAGACAAGACGAAAATACGAAATAAACGGATAATAGACAATGTATCATGCCAATGCCCCCAAAGTGACATCGAGAACTTATTCACGTGTAGATGCACTTGGAAAAATGGAATTCAACACCAATAAATGCCACGTAGCCAGGTTCGGAGAGAGTAGAAGTCGTCCACTACTCCAAAATAGATTAGAAGACGCAATATTAAACAGCTGGGAGATGAAAAGGCCTTGTGGCATTCATAAACAAATGATCCTATAAATGAAAGGGTCCATAATATGTTAGGACTGATTGCCAACACGAAGAGGGCATTCGTGTATGTGGACGAAGATATTTTAAAGATCATTACAGCCATCATAAGACCAAGTCGAGAGCACGGTGCAGAGGTATGGAGCTCACAGTTAAAAAAATGATAAAAAAATGATATCTCTTCTCTCTCCTCTCTCCTCTCTGTTTCTCTCTGTCTCTGTCTCTGTCTCTCTCTCTCCTCTCTGTTTCTCTCTCTCTCTCTCTCTCCCCACCCAATTCCCAACCCCAACTCCCCTCGCTCTGTCCTCCCCCTCCCC
>NC_091570.1:38366150-38371150 GCF_042767895.1 Penaeus vannamei
TGTATGTTTGTCTGTGTGTATGTTTTTCTGTGTGTATGTCTGTCTATGTGTATGTTTGTCTGTGTGTATGTTTATCTATGCGTATGTTTGTCTGTGTGTATGTTTGTCTGTGTGTATGTTTTTCTGTGTGTATGTCTGTCTATGTGTATGTTTGTCTGTGTGTATGTTTATCTATGCGTATGTTTGTCTATGTGTATGTTTGTCTGTGTGTATGTTTGTCTGTGTGTATGTTTGTCTGTGTGTATGTTTGTCTATGTGTATGTTTGTCTGCGTGTATGTTTGTCTGTGTGTATGTTTGTCTGTGCGTATGTTTGTCTGTGTGTATGTTTGTCTGTGTGTGTATGTTTTTCTGTGTGTATGTTTGTCTGTGTGTATGTTTGTCTGTGTGTATGTTTGCCTGTGTGTATGTTTGTCTATGCGTATGTCTGTCTATGTGTATGTTTGTCTGTGTGTATGTTTGTCTGTGTATGTTTTTCTGTGTGTGTATGTTTGTCTGTGTGTATGTTTGTCTGTGTGTATGTTTGTCTGTGTGTATGTTTGTCTATGTGTATGTTTATCTATGTGTATGTTTGTCTATGCGTATGTTTGTCTGTGTGTATGTTTGTCTGTGTGTATGTTTGTCTGTGTGTATGTTTTTCTGTGTGTATGTTTGTCTGTGTGTATGTTTGTCTGTGTGTATGTTTGTCTGTGTGTATGTTCGTCTGTGTGTATGTTTGTCTGTGTGTATGTTTGTCTGTGTGTATGTTTGTCTATGTGTATGTTTGTCTGTGTGTATGTTTATCTATGCGTATGTTTTTCTGTGTGTTCGTTTGTCTGTGTGTATGTTTATCTATGTGTATGTTTGTCTGTGTGTATGTCTGTTTGTGTGTATGTATTTCTGTGTGTATGTATGTCTGTTTGTTTGTTTGTCTGTCTGTATGTCTGTCTGTGTGTATGTTTATCTATGCGTATGTTTGTCTGTGTGTATGTTTGTCTGTGTGTATGTTTGTCTGTGTGTATGTTTGTCTGTGTGTATGTTTGTCTGTGTGTATGTTTGTCTGTGTGTATGTCTGTCTGTGTGTATGCTTATCTATGCGTATGTTTGTCTGTGTGTATGTTTGTCTGTGTGTATGTTTGTCTATGCGTATGTTTGTCTGTGTGTATGTGTGTGTGTATGTTTGTGTGTGTGTGTATGTTTGTGTCTGTCTGTATGTTTGTCTGTGTGTATGTTTGTGTGTATGTTTGTCTGTGTGTGTATGTTTGTCTGTGTGTATGTTTGTCTGTGTGTATGTGTAGCAACAATAAAGAAAACCACACCCACCTTCCTGAATACAGGAAAATCCGATCCATTGAGAAACTTGTCTTGGTAACAGGACACCAAACGGGTTAACGGATGTCTGTTTGTAGAGAAGACAAACAACAAACAAAATACTTAATCTCAGAGTATTACATTAACACATTCATGACATGATTTCATTATAGAGTATCACATTCTCAACACATTCATGACTTTCATTATATTATATTTCATTATAGTCTCATTATTAACACATTCACGACTTTCATTATATTATATTTCATTATAGAGTATCACATTCTTAACACATTCATGACTTTCATTATATTATATTTCATTATAGAGTATCACATTCTCAACACATTCACGACTTTCATTATATTATATTTCATCATAATCACATTCTCAACACATTCGTGACTTTCATTATATTATACTTCATTATAGAGTATCACATTCTCAACACATTCATGGCTTTCATTATATTATATTTCATTATAGAGTATCACATTCTCAACAAATTCATGGCTTTCATTATATTATATTTCATTATAATCACATTCTCAACAAATTCGTGACTTTCATTATATTATATTTCATTATAATCACATTCTCAACACATTCATGGCTTTCATTATATTATATTTCATTATAGAGTATCACATTCTCAACAAATTCGTGACTTTCATTATATTATATTTCATTATAGAGTATCACATTCTCAACAAATTCATGGCTTTCATTATATTATATTTCATTATAGAGTATCACATTATTAACACATTCATGGATTTCATTATATTATATTTCATTATAATCACATTCTCAACAAATTCACGACTTTCATTATATTATATTTCATTATAATTACATTCTCAACAAATTCGTGACTTTCATTATATTATATTTCATTATAATCACATTCTCAACACATTCATGGCTTTCATTATATTATATTTCATTATAGAGTATCACATTCTCAACAAATTCGTGGCTTTCATTATATTATATTTCATTATAATTACATTCTCAACACATTCATGGCTTTCATTATATTATATTTCATTATAGAGTATCACATTCTCGACAAATTCATGGCTTTCATTATATTATATTTCATTATAGAGTATCACATTCTCGACAAATTCATGGCTTTCATTATATTATATTTCATTATAGAGTATCACATTCTCAACAAATTCGTGACTTTCATTATATTATATTTCATTATAGAGTATCACATTCTCAACACATTCATGGCTTTCATTATATTATATTTCATTATAGAGTATCACATTCTCAACAAATTCGTGACTTTCATTATATTATATTTCATTATAATCACATTCTCAACAGATTCATGACTTTCATTATATTATATTTCATTATAATCACATTCTCAACAAATTCATGGCTTTCATTATATTATATTTCATTATAGAGTATGACATTCTCAACAAATTCATGGCTTTCATTATATTATATTTCATTATAGAGTATCACATTCTCAACAAATTCATGACTTTCATTATATTATATTTCATTATAATCACATTCTCAACAGATTCATGACTTTCATTATATTATATTTCATTATAATCACATTCTCAACAAATTCATGATTTTCATTATATTATATTTCATTATAGAGTATCACATTCTCAACAAATTCGTGACTTTCATTATATTATATTTCATTATAGAGTATCACATTCTCAACAAATTCGTGACTTTCATTATATTATATTTCATTATAATCACATTCTCAACAGATTCATGACTTTCATTATATTATATTTCATTATAATCACATTCTCAACAAATTCATGATTTTCATTATATTATATTTCATTATAGAGTATCACATTCTCAACAAATTCGTGACTTTCATTATATTATATTTCATTATAGAGTATCACATTCTCAACAAATTCATGACTTTCATTATATTATATTTCATTATAATCACATTCTCAACAGATTCATGACTTTCATTATATTATATTTCATTATAATCACATTCTCAACAAATTCATGATTTTCATTATATTATATTTCATTATAGAGTATCACATTCTCAACAAATTCATGACTTTCATTATATTATATTTCATTATAGAGTATCACATTCTCAACAAATTCACGACTTTCATTATATTATATTTCATTATAGAGTATCACATTCTCAACACATTCATGACTTTTAGTATCTACCTTCCGTACCAGGAATTATCAGAGCTTATTTGTGTACAGAGATTTTGTTTGTTTGTTTGTTTAAATTACAGTTCGGAATGATTTTTTTACGATGATACATGTGACCGTAAATTTTGTGGAAATGTTTTTAATTGATTTTAATTCCCATTTCAGCCTTTTTATCTCATTTGCCGTTTTTATAGCTGTGATTTAACCATAAAAAAAACCCATATCGTGGGTTAATGTCACGTGATTTAATGTTATCGATGTGACTTTTTTACGATTTCAAACCGTCGACTTCATATCAAAAGTATGAAATTTCCACTGACGCGACTTATTTTCAGATGGCGAAAAGAACCATCAAACGTTTTTCCACGCCATAATCAAACGTTTTTTTCCACGCCACAAACAAACGTCTTTCCACGCCACAATCAAACGTTTTTTCCACGCCACAATCAAACGTTTTGCCACCCCACAATCAAACGTCATTCCACGCCACAAACAAACGTTTTTCCACGCCACAAACAAACGTTTTTCCACGCCACAATCAAACGTTTTGCCACGCCACATCCAGAGTGCGGTATTAAACCACATTTCGTTGTTTGAGGAGCCTACTCTGACATGCGTCACTTCATGCCTTGACGACGTTAGCTCACTTTCTGGCGATTACGTTAAAAAATCGTCAATAATCACGATCATGTCACAGATGGCCAGCAACTCACTACTGTAAATGGGATATATCATGTATCTGATATACACACATGCACGAAAGGCTATATGTAACATTGTATTATATGTATGATTGTATATATATCTTTTATATAATGTGTATATTACATCATACGAATATGTGTAAGTGTCTCTGTATATGTGTATGTATCTCGTGTCTAGACGCTTGAGATTCATTCCTGAGATGAGGATGCTGTTTAATCATTATCGATTTATATGCATTTTGTCCAAGCACAAACAACCAAGGTCTATATAAGTACTTATAATAGACCTTGCAAACAACACTTTCCTGTCGCTAAAAGACACTTGGGAAATGTTGTGAATCCCTCAAGTGGGATTTGCTTTCTAAAAACGGACATTCACACCGTTCTTGGGATGCATATGTCTCCGTCTGAACGTGCCTTTGGCTTTGAAAGTAAACACAGGAACCGCATATTTTGAAGGAAATCGAAGTTCTGAGTCCTCCATTCCACCGCGAGGCCACCGACTTGGATTCGGGAAAATGGGGGAAAAAATAGATAAAATGCCGATTCTAGAGGGAGTTTAAAGCAATGGGGGGGTGGGGGGGGATCGGCGAGAAACTAGGAACAGCTGAGCAACGGAGGTCGTGTGAGATTTTCACAGTCTTGTAATACTCTTGATGATAACAACGATATGGATGAGGAAAATATTCACTATTCTCGCGAGAAGAACACTTATCATTGATAGTAATCATGAAAATGATTATGATGAAAATTAAACTCGAGGACAAGAAAAGATCTCCCCATATTACGGACATCTGTGAATGAAAACTCCTTTACAA
>NC_091570.1:38386150-38388650 GCF_042767895.1 Penaeus vannamei
TAGTTATCTCCAGTTCTGCATGTGATTCAAAAAGGTTGGGGTGTTTCAATTTGCAGTCTGTCCAGTACCTCATCATCTGTATGTTAATATAATTGTATAGATCTCTTTCTTGGATATTCTTTTTGTTTGTCAGCAATTTCTTTGTTCTATCGTGATGGCTGTTGTCTTAGAGGTATTTACTTTTGTAAGCTCCCCCATACTCTCTAAGACTTTCTTGTGTTGTTCCACTAAGAGCTAGTCTTTATCTTGTCACAATGATTTAGGATCCATTGTTCCTTAGCTTTCTCGATCTCTGCTGTGACTTTGATATTTCCTTCTGCTTACTCTATTTTATCTTCCTCTGTGTCGAAACTCTGAGACTGATCGGACGGCCCCCACGAAGGTCACGCCCGAGCCGCTGCCGTGCTGACTGAGCCACGGTTGGAAAAATCCTCGGACTTCTCCCTTAAAAACCTGCTCAGCTGCTTCCTCCACTACAGTCGGGGATTTTACTGCTATTAGTAGACTTTGGAATAGATTGCCTCCAGAGATGGTAACTTCTTCGACTCTTGATAAGTTTAAAAACGTCAGCTAACATGTTCTTCTTACGTAATTAGCTGACTTTCTGTTTTTTCATTCTTTCTTAGCTGTATCTTGACCTGCACTGACACCTTTCGTGGTATAAATCTCGACTTTTTAGTATGGCTCATTACATAGCTTAATATAATCATAATAATTATAATAATATTAATAATGATAATTGATCGGCCAAATCCAGCGTATCCTCCCGAGGGAAAAGGAGTGCAAGTCGTCCTCCAAACTCGGTTTTAAACTGTCTGAGAAATGGTTCCTTTAGCTTAGTTATATTGTCTCTAACTCGCTTTGACCTTTGTTTACATACACGACGTCGTTTCAGCCTCGTACTCGTCGCTAGCAAGTTGTTCTGCTTCGGATCACGACGCAGCCGATCCGAGTCTCTCCCTGACCACTCGGCGAAACCCACGTGAATCTTAGGGATTTGTCATGTGCGGCCTGACAGGGCATTGGCGATAACCCGAGTTGTTTAACTGTGCAAATTCTAATAACCGCAGCCCTCCCTGGTTCGCATCTCCATAGACAGATTTCCTACCATTTCGTGCCACATCTTCGTAGGAGTCCGTGCCAGCCTTCGCATTCCAATCATCTTGCGCTATGAGGATATCTTTCTTAACTATTCTAATCACCGGGTTTAAACACTGATAGTTTCCGATTACATTCCCAGATATATGTATATCTGTCTATCTACCGCTCTATATATATTGATGTGTGTAAATATGATATTTATATATGTATTTATATGTCAATATCTATGCCTATCTATCTATATCTATCTATATATATTTATGTATCTATAATATATATATCTATATTAATATATGATGTACGTATATGTATACTTGTATATATATTATTTTGAGACGACGCATTTCAAAGAAATGTTTTTTTTTTCCTAAATCAAAGAGTGGATTGTTTCTATAGCCTTGGCAGATGTATAGAGTGAGTATATATAGTATATATACACACCTATATATATGTATATGTATATGTATATGTATATATATATATATATATATATATATATATATATATATATATATATTAGTATCATCATATGTAATGATATTTGACAAATAGAAAAACAGACAGATACCTGAAATCTCTCTTCATTTTTGTTCCGATGTCTTCCTTGACTTTGGCGGCCTTGTACGGGTCCGACGGGAAACCGAACTTGGCAAACAGGTATTCCAGGTCCTGGTCTTGGGTCTCTGTCCTTGCTATGTACTCGTAGTCAAAGAAGCAAGGCGAACATAGCCGGCCGTATGTTTTCCTGGAAATACAAAAAAAAAGAAAGAAAAGAAAAGAAAAGAAAGAAAGAAAGAAAGAAAGAAAGAAAAAAAACGGTGAATAATATACATATATATGCATACACACACACACACACACACACACACACACACACACACACACACACACACACACACACACACACACACACACACACACATATATATATATATATAATATATATATATATATATATATATATATATATATATATATATATATATATATATTTATATATATATATATACATACATACGTATATGACAGAAAATAAAGCCTTTGAATAAAAGAAGACCCATGATCAAAACAATAACAAACACGAAAAAGGCCAAAATGCGGGCCAGTCACACCCCCTTACCAGTGCCTGTCAATCCGTCCCTCTTCGTACGTGTTGGCAACGTGTTTCAGAAACTCCGTGAAGGTCACACTCAGACGCACTCGCTCGTCCTCGGGATCGAGTTTCTCGACGGCCCTTTTCCTCTTGTCCAAAAACCTGAAAACAGTTCATTTCGGAACTGAAGATTATAAGAGAATTCCTGTCGTTTTAAACATTTCAATAGAATTTTCAGAGAGAGAGCATGTCAACAGAACTGAACATTTCTTAAAGAATTAAGTATTTCAACAGCACTGAACATTT
>NC_091570.1:38391150-38413650 GCF_042767895.1 Penaeus vannamei
TGTACACTGGATAGATGTACACACATACAGATGCACACTGGATAGATGTACACACATACAGATGTATACTGCATAGATGTACACACATACAGATGTACACTGGATAGATGTACACACATACAGATGTACACTGGATAGATGTACACACATACAGATGTACACTGGATAGATGTACGCACATACAGATGTACACTGGATAGATGTACACACATACAGATGTACACTGGATAGATGTACACACATACAGATGCACACTGGATAGATGTACACACATACAGATGTACACTGGATAGATGTACACACATACAGATGTACACTGGATAGATGTACACACATACAGATGTACACTGGATAGATGTACACACATACAGATGCACACTGGATAGATGTACACACATACAGATGTACACTGGATAGATGTACACACATACAGATGTACACTGTTATAAGTTCTCCGAATTTTCATTGATAATTTGTGCTAATTTATTGATTACAAGTCTTGAGATTGAAAGCATTTCCTTCGAAACGATACATAAAACAATTTAGTCGAAACTGTATGAAACTGTTAATCATATTTTTCGAGTCACAGAAGGCTGTCCGGTATCACACGCTTCAGTTTTGTTGAGGTATTTGGCTTCCAGTACCATTCTCCAAAGAAGATACCAAATTGTCAAAAACTATACTTTATGCTGGACTGACCTTTCCCAAAAACTATATGCTGGACTGACCTTTCCCAAAAAACTATATGCTGGACTGACCTTTCCCAAAAACTATATGCTGGACTGACCTTTGCCAAAAACTATATGCTGGACTGACCTTTCCCACAAAACTGTACTTTATGCTGGACTGACCTTTCCCAAAAAACTGTACTTTATGCTGGACTGACCTTTCCCAAAAAACTGTACTTTATGCTGGACTGACCTTTCCCAAAAACTGTACTTTATGCTGGACTGACCTTTCCCAAAAACTGTACTTTATGCTGGACTGACCTTTCCCAAAAACTATACTTTATGCTGGACTGACCTTTCCCAAAAACTATATGCTGGACTGACCTTTCCCAAAAACTGTACTTTATGCTGGACTGACCTTTCCCAAAAACTGTACTTTATGCTGGACTGACCTTTCCCAAAAACTATACTTTATGCTGGACTGACCTTTCCCAAAAACTGTATGCTGGACTGACCTTTCCCAAAAACTATATGCTGGACTGACCTTTCCCAAAAACTGTACTTTATGCTGGACTGACCTTTCCCAAAAACTGTATGCTGGACTGACCTTTCCCAAAAACTGTACTTTATGCTGGACTGACCTTTCCCAAAAACTATATGCTGGACTGACCTTTCCCAAAAACTGTACTTTATGCTGGACTGACCTTTCCCAAAAACTGTATGCTGGACTGACCTTTCCCAAAAACTGTACTTTATGCTGGACTGACCTTTCCCAAAAACTATATGCTGGACTGACCTTTCCCAAAAACTATATGCTGGACTGACCTTTCCCAAAAACTGTATGCTGGACTGACCTTTCCCAAAAACTATATGCTGGACTGACCTTTCCCAAAAACTGTACTTTATGCTGGACTGACCTTTCCCAAAAACGATATGCTGGACTGACCTTTCCCAAAAACTGTACTTTATGCTGGACTGACCTTTCCCAAAAACTGTATGCTGGACTGACCTTTCCCCAAAACTGTACTTTATGCTGGACTGACCTTTCCCAAAAACTATATGCTGGACTGACCTTTCCCAAAAACTGTACTTTATGCTGGACTGACCTTTCCCAAAAACTATGCTGGACTGACCTTTCCCAAAAACTGTACTTTATGCTGGACTGACCTTTCCCAAAAACTATATGCTGGACTGACCTTTCCCAAAAACTATATGCTGGACTGACCTTTCCCAAAAACTGTATGCTGGACTGACCTTTCCCAAAAACTATATGCTGGACTGACCTTTCCCAAAAACTGTACTTTATGCTGGACTGACCTTTCCCAAAAGCTATATGCTGGACTGAACTTCCCAAAAACTGTACTTTATGCTGGACTGACCTTTCCCAAAAACTGTACTTTATGCTGGACTGACCTTTCCCAAAAAACTATATGCTGGACTGACCTTTCCCAAAAACTGTACTTTATACTGGACTGACCTTTCCCAAAAACTATATGCTGGACTGACCTTTCCCAAAAACTGTACTTTATGCTGGACTGACCTTTCCCAAAAACTATACTTTATGCTGGACTGACCTTTCCCAAAAACTATATGCTGGACTGACCTTTCTCAAAAATACTTTATGCTGGACTGACCTTTCTCAAAAATACTTTATGCTGGACTGACCTTTCTCAAAAACTGTACTTTATGCTAGACTGACCTTTCCCAAAAACTGTACTTTATGCTGGACTGACCTTTCCCAAAAACTGTACTTTATGCTGGACTGACCTTTCCCAAAAAACTATATGCTGGACTGACCTTTCTCAAAAATACTTTATGCTGGACTGACCTTTCTCAAAAACTGTACTTTATGCTGGACTGACCTTTCCCAAAAACTGTACTTTATGCTGGACTGACCTTTCCCAAAAACTGTATGCTGGACTGACCTTTCCCAAAAACTATATGCTGGACTGACCTTTCCCAAAAACTGTACTTTATGCTGGACTGACCTTTCCCAAAAACTATATGCTGGACTGACCTTTCCCAAAAACTATTTGCTGGACTGACCTTTTCCAAAAACTATATGCTGGACTGACCTTTCCCAAAAACTATATGCTGGACTGACCTTTCCCAAAAACTGTACTTTATGCTGGACTGACCTTTCTCAAAAACTGTACTTTATGCTGGACTGACCTTTCCCAAAAACTGTACTTTATGCTGGACTGACCTTTCCCAAAAACTGTACTTTATGCTGGACTGACCTTTCCCAAAAACTGTACTTTATGATGGACTGACCTTTCCCAAAAACTATATGCTGGACTGACCTTTCCCAAAAACTGTACTTTATGATGGACTGACCTTTCCCAAAAACTGTACTTTATGCTGGACTGACCTTTCCCAAAAACTATATGCTGGACTGACCTTTCCCAAAAACTGTACTTTATGCTGGACTGACCTTTCCCAAAAACTATATGCTGGACTGACCTTTCCCAAAAACTGTACTTTATGCTGGACTGACCTTTCCCAAAAACTATATGCTGGACTGACCTTTCCCAAAACTATACTTTATGCTGGACTGACCTTTCCCAAAAACTGTACTTTATGCTGGACTGACCTTTCCCAAAAACTATATGCTGGACTGACCTTTCCCAAAAACTATATGCTGGACTGACCTTTCCCAAAAACTATATGCTGGACTGACCTTTCCCAAAAACTGTACTTTTTGCTGGACTGACCTTTCCCAAAAACTATATGCTGGACTGACCTTTCCCAAAAACTATATGCTGGACTGACCTTTCCCAAAAACTGTACTTTATGCTGGACTGACCTTTCCCAAAAACTATATGCTGGACTGACCTTTCCCAAAAACTGTACTTTATGCTGGACTGACCTTTCCCAAAAACTATATGCTGGACTGACCTTTCCCAAAAACTGTACTTTATGCTGGACTGACCTTTCCCAAAAACTATATGCTGGACTGACCTTCCCAAAAACTATATGCTGGACTGACCTTTCCCAAAAACTGTACTTTATGCTGGACTGACCTTTCCCAAAAACTGTACTTTATGCTGGACTGACCTTTCCCAAAAACTGTATGCTGGACTGACCTTTGCGAAAAACTATATGCTGGACTGACCTTTCCCAAAAACTATATACTGGACTGACCTTTCCCAAAAACTATACTTTATGCTGGACTGACCTTTCCCAAAAACTATACTTTATGCTGGACTGACCTTTCCCAAAAACTATATGCTGGACTGACCTTTCTCAAAAATACTTTATGCTGGACTGACCTTTCTCAAAAACTGTACTTTATGCTGGACTGACCTTTCCCAAAAACTGTGCTTTATGCTGGACTGACCTTTCCCAAAAACTGTATGCTGGACTGACCTTTCCCAAAAACTATATGCTGGACTGACCTTTCCCAAAAACTGTACTTTATGCTGGACTGACCTTTCCCAAAAACTGTACTTTATGCTGGACTGACCTTTCCCAAAAACTGTGCTTTATGCTGGACTGACCTTTCCCAAAAACGGTATGCTGGACTGACCTTTCCCAAAAACTGTACTTTATGCTGGACTGACCTTTCTCAAAAATACTTTATGCTGGACTGACCTTTCCCAAAACCTGTACTTTAAGCTGGACTGACCTTTCCCAAAAACTATATGCTGGACTGACCTTTCCCAAAAAACTATATGCTGGACTGACCTTTCCCAAAAACTGTATGCTGGACTGACCTTTCCCAAAAACTGTACTTTATGCTGGACTGACCTTTCCCAAAAACTATACTTTATGCTGGACTGACCTTTCCCAAAACCTGTACTTTAAGCTGGACTGACCTTTCCCAAAACCTGTACTTTAAGCTGGACTGACCTTTCCCAAAACCTGTACTTTAAGCTGGACTGACCTTTCCCATAGTGCAGACACTAGCGTTGTACTTCCAGAAGTATAAAATGCATTCCCTTAGAGAGCAGGATATGTCTTCTTCATTATCTATTGTTTGGCAGGTTTTGAGCACCCTCTCGCGGCGACTTCGAAAGCGCTCTTCTATGTAATCATGAGCCATGCGCTCTTTTCCGAATCCCTCGTAAGCTGTCACATTAACGGCTGAAAATCCTTGATGGTGCATGAAGGCCAGAGTGAAGATGACTCCGCCACACACAATCACTGTCAAGATCTTTTCCTTCGCCATCATGAAAATAGCTCTTTCCTGCCGGATGACACGGGTGTCTGCCTCCCGCAGTTGGCAGAACGAATGGACAGCGAGAGCTATGCCATTTTTTTTCCGATGGTAATTAAGGTGTCTGAAGGTGTCTCGTGATTGGAGGCGAGACAGGCTGCTAGGCTCCACCCACTTCTGTGACGTAATGGGAATGGTGGTGGATGACGGCTCGCTGTTTTACGGTACTGGTTATTTCTTCGAAGGGTACAGTGTATTTTGGAATATAATATCCTAGATGGCTTTTGATTTTATATATATATATATATATATATATATATATATATATATATATATATATATATATATATATATATATATATATATATATATATATATAGACACACACACACACACACACACACACACAGACACAGACACACATATATATACATATATATATATATATATATATATATATATATATACATATATATATATATATATATATATATATATATATATATATATATATATACATATATATATATATATATATATATATATATATATATATATATATATATATATATACTTATATATATATATATATATATATATATATATATATATATATATATACATATATATATATATATATATATGTGTGTGTGTGTGTGTGTGTGTGTGTGTGTGTGTGTGTGTGTGTGTATGTATATATATATATATATATATATATATATATATATATATATATTCATATACATATTCATATGTATGTACATATATATACATATATAAATGTGTGCGTGTTCCTGATCAGGGAAGATTCCACCAGTCTCCGAGCATCAGCATAAGGGAAGAATTATATCAAAGTACACAACGTAAGCAAATTAATACCCAGTAACCAAGATGCAAAAAATATCTGTAAATATGAATCGTAAATAACAAACAAACAAACAAAGAAAGTTTCGATTGGCTTACCGATCTCACGAAACTTCAAAATGAGCAAATACGACAAAGTACAAAAACAGCAAAAACGAAAATCAAGCACAGGAGAGAAATTGAATAAAAAAAATAAAAAAAAAAAATAAAAAAAAAATAAGAACGGCTTTTCTCTGATTGGAAAATAAAATGTCATCCTCATAAAAACTCAACAACAAGAATTAAAGGGAAACGTTAGATATGGTTCTTAAGAATGTAAGAATATACCCCGTTAATGGCACGCAAATTCAGCACGATATCTGCCCAGCATCCAAACAAAAGCGCCAAAAACTGTAACAAGTTTTTATACTGTAATAAGTCTTTATTTTTTTAAACTGTAATAAAAACTGTCACATAAGGGATGAGGTGTGACAGCCGACCAATCTGCCGTATGTCACCCAGGAACTTTTCCGCGGCCAGGACTGGGGCAGGATGTATGTAGGTCAAGGAAGGGCGAGACTGAAGGCGAAGGGACAGGAACAAGGCTTAGGACAAAGGAAAAGAAATAGAAGAGGCAGTATGAAAAATAAATAAATGAATAAAACCTATCATCAGATAATTATGGAAGCTCGGGTCTGGCCAGTTTTGAAGGAAAGTCGTGAATTATAAGGCAAAGATTCTGAATAGAAAAGTTACTATAGTGAGAAAAGAATGAGACAGTATAGAATAAGAGGATAAGAGTAAAGAACAGCTCAAGTAACACAAGGAAAAGAATGAACGCTAAGCTAAGTCAGGAAGAAGGAAAGGCAAACCCCAAAGAAACTTTTCAAGAAGATTCATAGGACAGAGAGGAAGAGAAAGAATATATAGAGGAATGGAAAAAAAGGAAAATAATGCAGAAGAAAATTAAAAGCCTCTCCATTTGCATTTTCCTCTGAACATAGATTCGATGCAGAAAAGGATAATTGGAAAAGAAGTGCGAAGAGAGATAAAGAAGAGCAAAGTCTACCATTACCATCAGTACCATCACCATCATTATCATTAGTAGCAACACTATTATTACCATGCGAGATTAAACGACGAGTTGGTAAACTAAAATGACACATCATGGAAAAAAGGGCTTAATGTCCAATTAACTCCATCCTCCATTAATCTTCCTGTGCACTCGGAGACAGATCCCTGGAGTAGACACGAGTTTTGAAAGCAGGTATGAATAAACATCGCGTCCTTAGCATCTGTGTCGATTCGGTCTCTGTCATGAAGTCATATAGAGAGAGACACGCATATAGAGAGGGGGAATATTTCTTTATTACTAGCAGTTATTTGTATCTAGCATAAAGTATTTCACAAAGAGAGACGCATATAGAGAGGGGGAATATACGTTCTTTATTACTAGCAGTTATTTGTATCTAGCATAAAGTATTTCACAAAGAGAGACGCATATAGAGAGGGGGAATATACGTTCTTTATTACTAGCAGTTATTTGTATCTAGCATAAAGTATTTCACAAAGAGAGACGCATATAGAGAGGGGGAATATACGTTCTTTATTACTAGCAGTTATTTGTATCTAGCATAAAGTATTTCAGAGAGATGCATATAGAGAGGGGGAATATTTCTTTATTAATAGTTGTTATTTGTATCTAGCATAAAGCATTTTAGAGAGAGAGACGCATATAGAGAGGGGGAATATACGTTCTTTATTACTAGCAGTTATTTGTATCTAGCATAAAGTATTTTAGAGAGAGGGATTCATATAGAGAGGGGGAATATACGTTCTTTATTACTAGCAGTTATTTGTATCTAGCATAAAGTATTTCAGAGAGATGCATATAGAGATGGGGAATATACGTTCTTTATTACTAGCAGTTATTTGTATCTAGCATAAAGTATTTCACAAAGAGAGACGCATATAGAGATGGGGAATATACGTTCTTTATTACTAGCAGTTATTTGTATCTAGCATAAAGTATTTTAGAGAGAGGGATTCATATAGAGAGCACGAGTAGACGTTCCAGAGAAAAAGTGCGCAACTGCTTTTTTTTTTGTGATTTTTTTCCATCGCATTCATTCCTTTGGTATCCGCTTTCCTGCTCCATTTTCCGTTCATTGAGCCAGGTGTACATGATTATTGCCTCAGAGTAATTATCTCTCTCTCTCTATATATATATATATTTTTTCGAAAATCACATGATTCAACCTCTCCATAATCATATGCATAATTACGCACACACCGCAACCAGAAACATACATATGAACACACGCACACACATACTCATGTATGTCTGTATATATAAATATATATATTTATATATATGTGTGTATATACATACATATGTATATATGCATACATATATATATATATATATATATATATATATATATTGTCAGTGTGAGTGTCAGGTTCTTAAAACAGTTAATAATCATAGGATTGTTCGTTAGAAAACCAGACACAAGACTACCTTACACACAAATTGATATCATTGACGGTAATATCATGACAAGAAATATGGACAGTAAATGATTATGAAAAATTAATATAACAAAAATGGTGAGAAAATTAAACAAAATGATTAAAACCAAAAGAATGACTAATAAAGAGGTTACAAATTAATCTTTACAAACAATAGTGGAAGGCTGGTGAAGAGACCAAACCGACAAAATAAAAACACAAAAATGAGGCTACATTAACAGCAATATGGAATGTTACTAAAATTAACCAAAGTCTAACTTATGGCATACGTCACGTACAAAGAAAAAGGTGTAACAGTACAGCTAATATGACAAGCAGAGTTAACAAAATTATATCAATGAGAAGTAATAAAAAAGTACAATATCCAACCAAATAAAAATGAAAATACAAATTAAAAGTAGAATAAAATCAACTCGGACAGGCGTTATATAAAGAAAATTAGCGTCCCTCTACTGTCAGATGATCCCAGTTTACTTACGATTTACGGTAAACATTGTAATCGATGTAGCACCAAATACCATGAGAAATATGAAGGGATGACGCCACGATTAGCCAGACATGGATCAGATGGTTTTGGGACGCCTCTCAAAACCGGCCCTTCTCAAGTGTAGGGTCCTATTCAGTAAACAAAATATCTGAGAACATTACACGAACAATAATTCATTTTCTTGATTCAACAAAAATAATAATACCTAATGATTGTCACTATAACTTAAAAAAGAAAATAAACGAAAACCATCATACCTAAAATGCCAAGAGTAAGTGTAAACAGCCAGTGTAATAAACCCAGGCTGGCGAATCACAACTGATCCGCTCAAAGGATTCGACCAAAACTCCGAACCCTGAACCTTCTAATTCGCACAATAAGCTGTGCGAGAATGTAACAAAAACGAAATAAAAAGAAGAAAAGATACTTTTCTTCCCAGTCAGGTTTTCCGGAAAGGAATCAGACAGATGAAAAACCACAAGCAAGATTATCAATCATTTATTCAATTCACGAAACCGAGTACACAGGAAAATAACAGAGCACAATAACACAAATGCAATATATATATATATATATATATATATATATATATATATATATATATATATATATATATATATATATATATATATATATATAATAGTACGACACAATGAAAGTTACAAACACGGTCACTGTAATGCCACCACACTGTTACATATAAAAATCACCGTAGTATCTCTACACTCGGTCACTTCGCTGCCACTATCACCACAGCACAAGGTCACGTGGCACGATTTCACCACAAATCACAGAAATGTTTCGACACCAAGAGCGATGTACCCAGAGAGCGAGCGGCCGCGGACGGGGAAGGGAGGTGAACTGCCCTGACAAGAGGAGGCATAATACGGAGTAAAGGAGGGAAATGAGAGTGGGAGAGGGAGGAGAGAGTATTGAAAAGGAAATATTTGACAAGACTCGAGACGAGTGATTTCCCTAAGTGGTGTGACAGCCAATCACGAGCGAGGTAATGTCATTGCTCAAGGTCAGGTGAACGCGGGCAAAATGCACACAGGGCCCTAGATGGCACACACACACACACACACACACACACACACACACACACACACACACACACACACACATATATATATATATATATATATATATATATATATATATATATATACACACACACGTGTATGTACAGTGTGTACATATTTGCGTGTGTCTGTGTTTGTCTATGTTTGTGTATGTTTATCTATATAAGTGTGTGCGTGTGTATTCATATATATATATATATATATATATATATATATATATATATATATATATATATATATATGTATGTATGTATGTATATGTATATATGAACCGTATTCATGTTGACAAATGTAGAAAAGATATGAATGAGAAAGGATATCTTCACAATACAAGAGGTGTGTGTATTTGACCGGTTTCGATTCTATCTTCGGCTGAAATAAAGACAAGAGAGTTCAGTTCAGTTCAGTTAGATTTGCGGTGCCATGCTTCGCCCGGCCCGGCCTGTGTTAAATATTTCTAGTTAACTCGTGTGTTTTCTTTGAACTGTATGCTTATCGCGCTCATTCTTTTCCTTGTGTTACTTGAGCTGTTCTTTACTCTTATCCTCTTATTCTATACTGTCTCATTCTTTTCTCACTATAGTAACTTTTCTATTCAGAATCTTTGCCTTATAATTCATGACTTTCCTTCAAAACTGGCCAGACCCGAGCTTCCATAATTATCTGATGATAGGTTTTATTTATTTATTTATTTTCTCATACTGCCTCTTATATTTCTTTTCCTTTGTCCTAAGCCTTGTTCCTGTTCCTTCGCCTTCAGTCTCGCCCTTCCTTGACCTACATACATCCTGACCCAGTCCTGGCCGCGGAAAAGTTCCTGGGTGACATACGGCAGATTGGTCGGCTGTCACACCTCATCCCTTATGTGACAGTTTTTATTAGAGTTTAAAAAATAAAGACTTATTGCAGTATAAAAACTTGTTACAGTTTTTGGCGCTTGTGTTTGGATGCTGGGCAGATATCGTGCTGAATTTGCGTGCCATTAAAGGGGTATATTCTTACATTCTTAAAAACCATATCTAACGTTTCCTTTTAATTCTTGTTGTTGAGTTTTTGGGAAGATATTTTTTTTCTTATCAGATGACCGCCGTTCTTATTTGCTTTTTTTTATATAGCTCGTTTCACCTTTTAATCTTTACTGATTGTGGATTTTATAATGAAGCTTTTAGTGCCACACCATAGCGCCCACTGCATACTGTTAGAGAACCTATAAAGATCAGGAAAACTCAGTGTATGTATATTTCTTTATTGAATTAGCTAAAGAAATCAGGGGTAGCTTGAGTAGTATCCTCGTGGCTAGAATCTTGGGCGTATAGAGAGCTAACCTCCAATATAATGCTCGGCCACACACACACACACACACACACACACACACACACACACGCTAGCACTCGTTCTGAGAAAGTATTCTATATTTTTGCTTATTCTTCCACCCCAATGACTGAGTTTTCTGTATTGTTCATCTTGTTTCGTCGTTGAGGCTAGTTTTGCAGGTGGAGTTCTACGGTGTTCTCAAGCACTCTGAAAAAAAAGAAAAAAAAATGCATTTTCTTCAATTGACCATAAATATCTGAAAAAAAAAGCATTTTCTTTAATTGACCATAAATATGGCAGAGCTAGATGATGATAAACTTTTAAAACAAAACTTTTTTTAAAACTTTGCCAACAAAGTTAAAAAACAGCATTGCAGTGTAAGCACATCGGAAACTAATCTGTTCAGTACATGAGCACATTCTCACCCTGTGGAACGCCCTCTGTTCAGTACATAAGCACATTCTCACCCTGTGGAACGCCCTCTGTTCAGTACATGAGCACATTCTCACCCTGTGGAACGCCCTCTGTTCAGTACATGAGCACATTCTCACCCTGTGGAACGCCCTCTGTTCAAAACTGAAGCACATTCTCACCCTGTGGAACGCCCTCTGTTCAATACAGAAGCACATTCTCACCCTGTGGAACGCCCTCTGTTCAGTACAGAAGCACATTCTCACCCTGTGGAACGCCCGCACAACCGAAAGACCAGTAGCTTGGTGTCCAGCCGTTGGAATCGCTGCCCTGAACGTAAATGGTTGACGAAGACGTGACCTCGAGGTTACAGGCGAGGGTCTTCCCAAGACTGGTGCTGGAGAGACTGCATGAAGTGCCTGTAGGTCAAGCATGATGACGCTGAAGTGGCAGATTATCTATTTTATTATTATCATTATTGTTATTTTTCTTATCATCATTATCATTATTATTGTTGTTATCATCATCATATTTTTTATTATCACTATTGTTATATTATCATTATTGTTATTTTTCTTATCATCATTATCATTATTATTATTGTTGTTATCATCATAATTTTTGTTATCACTATCATTATTATCATTATCTCAAAAAGGGACTGATAGAAGAAGCCCGGAAAAAAATCAGGAAAGCAGAGAACCAAAAGAAGTCCACGACACATACGCAAAATTTGATTTGACTCTATGAAACCATCTGCCCGTCAGCGATAAGGTCAGTTAAAACCGCTAAGCAAATTCGTAACAGAATGTACGAACATATAATGAGTGTGTTTATTCATGGATTGAAACAAGACGGAGACATGCCATTATATTCAGGCTGGACAGTAATTAACAGTAATTAATAAAACGGAGACATACCATTATATTCAGACTGGACAGTAATTAACAAGACAGAGACATATTGTTATATTCAGGCTGCATAGTAACTATCAAGACAGAGAAATACCATTATATTCAGACTGGACAGTAATTAACAAGACGGAGACATACCATTATATTCAGGCTGGACAGTAATTAACAAGACAGAGAAATACCATTATATTCAGGCTGGACAGTAATTAACAAGACAGAGACATACCATCATATTCAGGCTGGACAATAATTAACAAGACGGAGACATACCATCATATTCAGGCTGGACAGTAATTAACAAGACGGAGACATACCATTATATTCAGACTGGACAGTAATTAACAAGACAGAGACATACCATTGAATTCAGGCTGGGCAGTAATTAACAAGACAGAGACATACCATTGAATTCAGGCTGGACAGTAATTAACAAGACAGAGTCATACCATTATATTCAGGCTGGACAGTAACTAACAAAACGGAGACATACCATTATATTCAGGCTGGACAGTAATTAACAAGACGGAGACATACCATTATATTCAGGCTGGACAGTAATTAACAAAACGGAGACATACCATTATGTTCAGGCTGGACAGTAATTAACAAGACATACCATTATATTCAGGCTGGACAGTAATTAACAAAACGAAGACATACCATTATATTCAGACTGGACAGTAATGAACAAAACGGAGACATACCATTATATTCAGGCTGGACAGTGATTAACAAAACAGAGACATACCATTATATTCAGGCTGGACAGTAATTAACAAAAACAGAGCCATACTGTTATATTCAGGCTGCATAGTAACTATCAAGACAGAGACATACCATTATATTCAGGCTGGACAGTAATTAACAAAGAGACATACCATTATATTCAGGCTGGACAGTAATTAACAAAACGGAGACATACCATTATATTCAAGCTGGACAGTAATTAACAAAACGGAGACATACCATTATATTCAAGCTGGACAGTAATTAACAAGACGGAGACATACCATTGAATTCAGGCTGGACAGTAATTAACAAAACGGAGACATACCATTATATTCAGGCTGGACAGTAATTAACAAGACAGAGACATACCATTGAATTCAGGCTGGACCGTAATTAACAAGACGGAGACATACCATTTTGTTCAGGCTGGACAGTAATTAACAAGACGGAGACATACCATTATATTCAGGCTGGACAGTAATTAACAAAACGGAGACATACCATTATATTCAGGCTGGACAGTAATTAACAAGACAGAGACATACCATTGAATTCAGGCTGGACAGTAATTAACAAAACGGAGACATACCATTATATTCAGGCTGGGCAGTAATTAACAAGACAGAGACATACCTTTATATTCAGGCTGGACAGTAATTAACAAGACGGAGACATACCATCATATTCAGGCTGGACAGTAATTAACAAGACAGAGACATACCATTATATTCAGACTGGACAGTAATTAACAAGACGGAGACATACCATTATATTCAGGCTGGATAGTAATTAACAGTAATTAATAAAACGGAGACATGCCATTATATTCAGGCTGGACAGTAATTAACAAAACGGAGACATACCATTATATTCAGGCTGGACAGTGATGTCATGCCAACGGTACCTGGCCGACTCGTCCAGCTCAAGCATCTTCCAAACTCCAGGTGCAATCACTCGCAGGCTCGTGGCTTGACCAGGCCACCAGGACAGCCTGCTGCTCTCTCCCAGGGGCAAGCGCAGCGAGATCAGCCGCTGTGTGTAACATCCTGCAGCGTGATAAGAGTCAACGTTTATTGTTGTTGTGGATAACGTGTGTAATATATTTATCATTGTTGTTGTTGTGGATAACGTGTGTAATATATTTATCATTGTTGTTGTTGTGGATAACGTGTGTAATATATTTATAACGTGTGTAATATATTTATCATTGTTGTTGTTGTGGATAACGTGTGTAATATATTTATCATTGTTGTTGTTGTGGATAACGTGTTTAATATATTTATCATTGTTGTTGTTGTGGATAACGTGTGTAATATATTTATCATTGTTGTTGTTGTGGATAACGTGTGTAATATTTTTATCATTGTTGTTGTTGTGGATAACCTGTGTAATATATTTATCATTGTTGTTGTTGTGGATAACGTGTGTAATATATTTATAACGTGTGTAATATATTTATCATTGTTGTTGTTGTGGATAACGTGTGTAATATATTTATCAATGTTGTTGTGGATAACGTGTGTAATATATTTATCATTGTTGTTGTTGTGGATAACGTGTGTAATATATTTATCATTGTTGTTGTTGTGGATAGCGTGTGTAATATATTTATCATTGTTGTTGTTGTGGATAACCTGTGTAATATATTTATCATTGTTGTTGTTGTGGATAACGTGTGTAATATATTTATCATTGTTGTTGTTGTGGATAACCTGTGTAATATATTTATCATTGTTGTTGTTGTGGATAACGTGTGTAATATATTTATCATTGTTGTTGTTGTGGATAACCTGTGTAATATTTTATCATTGTTGTTGTTGTGGATAACCTGTGTAATATATTTATCATTGTTGTTGTTGTGGATAACGTGTGTAATATATTTATCATTGTTGTTGTTGTGGATAACGTGTGTAATATATTTATCATTGTTGTTGTTGTGGATAACGTGTGCAATATATTTATCATTGTTGTTGTTGTGGATAACGTGTGTAATATATTTATCATTGTTGTAGATAACCTGTGTAATATATTTATCATTGTTGTTGTTGTGGATAACGTGTGTAATATATTTATCATTGTTGTTGTAGATAACCTGTGTAATATATTTATCATTGTTGTTGTTGTGGATAACGTGTGTAATATATTTATCATTGTTGTTATTGTGGATAACCTGTGTAATATATTTATCAATGTTGTTATTGTGGATAACGTGTGTAATATATTTATCATTGTTGTTATTGTGGATAACCTGTGTAATATATTTATCACTGTTGTTGTGGATAACGTGTGTAATATATTTATCATTGTTGTTGTTGTGGATAACCTGTGTAATATATTTATCATTGTTGTTGTTGTGGATAACGTGTGCAATATATTTATCATTGTTGTTGTTGTGGATAACCTGTGTAATATATTTATCATTGTTGTTGCTGTGGATAACGTGTGTAATATATTTATCATTGTTGTTGTTGTGGATAATGTGTGTAATATATTTATCATTGTTGCTGTTGTGGATAACCTGTGTAATATATTTATCATTGTTGTTGTTGTGGATAACGTGTGTAATATATTCATCATTGTTGTTATTGTGGAAATCCTGTGTAATATATTTATCAATGTTGTTATTGTGGATAACGTGTGTAATATATTTATCATTGTTGTTATTGTGGATAACGTGTGTAATATATTTATCATTGTTGTTGTGGATAACATGTGTAATATATTTATCATTGTTGTTGTTGTGGATAACCTGTGTAATATATTTATCATTGTTGTTGTTGTGGATAACCTGTGTAATATATTTATCATTGTTGTTATTGTGGATAACGTGTGTAATATATTTATCATTGTTGTTATTGTGGATAACCTGTGTAATATATTTATCATTGTTGTTATTGTGGATAACACGTGTAATATTTTCATCATTATTGTTGTTGTAGATAACCTGTGTAATATATTTATCAATGTTGTTATTGTGGATAACGTGTGTAATATATTTATCAATGTTGTTGTTGTGGATAACGTGTGTAATAAATTTATCATTGTTGTTGTTGTGGATAACGTGTGTAATATATTTATCAATGTTGTTATTGTGGATAACGTGTGTAATATATTTATCAATGTTGTTGTTGTGGATAACCTGTGTAATATATTTATTATTGTTGTTGTTGTGGATAACCTGTGTAATATATTTATCATTGTTGTTATTATGGATAACGTGTGTAATACATTTATCACTGTTGTTATTGTGGATAACGTGTGTAATATATTTATCACTGTTGTTATTGTGGAAATCCTGTGTAATATATTTATCATTGTTGTTGTTGTGGATAACGTGTGTAATACATTTATCATTGTTGTTATTGTGGATATCATGTGTAATACATTTATCATTGTTGTTATTGTGGATAACGTGTGTAATATATTTATCATTGTTGTTATTGTGGATAACACGTGTAATATTTTTATCATTATTATTGTCAGTATTGTAGTTAAAGGGACAGGTAAATTTTCACGATTTTTCAAGGGACGCCTGACAAGGAAAAAGAAATGGGATATTTTCTCAAATAGATTAATGAATTCAATTGATTATGCAAGATTTCAAATGAAATAGGTGATCTTACTGATAAGAAACTCCGACAGTGATTATTATCATTGTTATATATTTTTTACTATTTTTATGATCATTACTATTATCATTTGGTTCATTATTATTAGTAGTAATATCAGTATTATCATTAGTAGTATTATAATCATTATTATTATTATTACTATCGTAATCATTATTATCATTATTATTATTGTTGTTATCATTATTGTTATTTTTGTTATTACCATTATCATTATTATTACCGATATCATTTCCATCACCACCACCACCATTATCACCATCATCATCATTTTTGTTATCATTATCATCATCATTATTATTATCATTGTTGCTATTATTATTATTATGATTATTGTTATTGTTATTGTTATAGTCATCAATATTGTAATCAGTTTATAAATATTTGTAGTTATCAATGCTATAACTACTATAATCAGTGTTGTTCCTATTATTGCCATATCGATAATTCTTATATTGATGATGTTGATGCCAGTGATGATAATATTGATGATGTTGATTATGTTTATGTTGACGTTGATGTTGTAGCATGAGGATGATGCTGATGTTTCATGTTGGTGCATAACGATAGGAAGGGATAGAATCGGTTAGAACATGAGGATAGGAAGGGATAGAATTGGTTAGAACATGAGGATAGGAAGGGATAGAATCGGTTAGAACAGGAGGATAGGAAGGGATAGAATCGGTTAGAACATGAGGATAGGAAGGGATAGAATCGGTTAGAACATGAGGATAGGAAGGGATAGAATCGGTTAGAACATGAGGATAGGAAGGGATAGAATTGGTTAGAACATGAGGATAGGAAGGGATAGAATCGATTAGAACATGAGGATAGGAAGGGATAGAATTGGTTAGAACATGAGGATAGGAAGGGATAGAATCGGTTAGAACATGAGGATAGGAAGGGATAGAATCGGTTAGAACATGAGGATAGGAAAGGATAGAATCGGTTAGAACAGGAGGATAGGAAGGGATAGAATTGGTTAGAACATGAGGATAGGAAAGGATAGAATCGGTTAGAACATGAGGATAGGAAGGGATAGAATCGGTTAAAACATGAGGATAGGAAGGGATAGAATCGGTTAGAACATGAGGATAGGAAGGGATAGAATCGGTTAGAACATGAGGATAGGAAGGGATAGAATCGGTTAGAACATGAGGATAGGAAGGGATAGAATCGGTTAGAAAATGAGGATAGGAAGGGATAGAATCGGTTAGAAAATGAGGATAGGAAGGGATAGAATTGGTTAGAACATGAGGATAGGAAGGGATAGAACTGGTTAGAACATGAGGATAGGAAGGGGTAGAATCGGTTAGAACATGAGGATAGGAAGGGATAGAATCGGTTAGAACATGAGGATAGGAAGGGATAGAATTGGTTAGAACATGAGGATAGGAAGGGATAGAATCGGTTAGAACATGAGGATAGGAAGGGATAGAATCGGTTAGAACATGAGGATAGGAAGGGATAGAATTGGCTAGAACATGAGGATAGGAATGGATAGAATCGGTTAGAACAGGAGGATAGGAAGGGATAGAATCGGTTAGAACATGAGGATAGGAAGGGATAGAATCGGTTAGAACATGAGGATAGGAAGGGATAGAATCGGTTAGAAAATGAGGATAGGAAGGGATAGAATCGGTTAGAAAATGAGGATAGGAAGGGATAGAATCGGTTAGAACATGAGGATAGGAAGGGATAGAATCGGTCAGAACATGAGGATAGGAAGGGATAGAATCGGTTAGAACATGAGGATAGGAAGGGATAGAATCGGTTAGAACATGAGGATAGGAAGGGATAGAATTGGTTAGAACATGAGGATAGGAAGGGATAGAATCGGTTAGAACATGAGGATAGGAAGGGATAGAATCGGTTAGAACATGAGGATAGGAAGGGATAGAATTGGCTAGAACATGAGGATAGGAAGGGATACAATCGGTTAGAACATGAGGATAGGAAGGGATAGAATCGGTTAGAACAGGAGGATAGGAAGGGATAGAATCGGTTAGAACATGAGGATAGGAAGGGATAGAATCGGTTAGAACATGAGGATAGGAAGGGATAGAATCGGTTAGAACATGAGGATAGGAAGGGATAGAATTGGTTAGAACAGGAGGATAGGAAGGGATAGAATCGGTTAGAACATGAGGATAGGAAGGGATAGAATCGGTTAGAACAGGAGGATAGGAAGGGATAGAATCGGTTAGAACATGAGGATAGGAAGGGATAGAATCGGTTAGAACATGAGGATAGGAAGGGATAGAATCGGTTAGAACATGAGGATAGGAAGGGATAGAATCGGTTAGAACATGAGGATAGGAAGGGATAGAATCGGTTAGAACATGAGGATAGGAAGGGATAGAATCGGTTAGAACATGAGGATAGGAAAGGATAGAATCGGTTAGAACACGAGGATAGGAAGGGATAGAATCGGTTAGAACATGAGGATAGGAAGGGATAGAATCGGTTAGAACAGTAGGATAGGAAGGGATAGAATCGGTTAGAACATGAGGATAGGAAGGGATAGAATCGGTTAGAACATGAGGATAGGAAGGGATAGAATCGGTTAGAACATGAGGATAGGAAGGGATAGAATCGGTTAGAACATGAGGATAGGAAGGGATAGAATTGGTTAGAACATGAGGATAGGAAGGGATAGAATCGGTTAGAACATGAGGATAGGAAGGGATAGAATCGGTTAGAACATGAGGATAGGAAGGGATAGAATTGGTTAGAACAGGAGGATAGGAAGGGATAGAATCGGTTAGAACATGAGGATAGGAAGGGATAGAATTGGTTAGAACAGGAGGATAGGAAGGGATAGAATCGGTTAGAACATGAGGATAGGAAGGGATAGAATCGGTTAGAACAGGAGGATAGGAAAGGATAGAATCGGTTAGAACAGGAGGATAGGAAGGGATAGAATCGGTTAGAACATGAGGATAGGAAGGGATAGAATCGGTTAGAAAATGAGGATAGGAAGGGATAGAATCGGTTAGAACATGAGGATAGGAAGGGATAGAATCGGTTAGAACATGAGGATAGGAAGGGATAGAATCGGTTAGAACATGAGGATAGGAAGGGTAGATAGAAGGATGTAACAGGTTGGGGTTAATAGTCTTGTGTGAAGTACAGGTTGTCGCAATTTTGGGAAGTTATTGAGTTATTCAAATAACATAACATACCTCAGTTATAACTTTGCATTTGAGTTCATTTGGTTAATGATGTCTATAATTCATTTTTCAACAGGATGGATGTAATTTGTTAATAGTTCATGAATATGTACCGGAGACGGCTTGTCTAAGTAGATAGAAACACGCACACACGTACATATATATGCGTGTGTACGTGTGTATGTGTATGTGTGTGGTGTATACGCACGCACGCACGCACACACATATGTATATATGTATATGCATATACATATATGTTTATATATATTCATGTAATATATATATATATATATATATATATATATATATATATATATATATATGTATATATATACATATATATATATATATATATATATATATATATTCGTGTGTATATATATATATATATATATTGTTATAGAAAATAGGAAACTGTTAAAAGTTACAATAACCATGACCCATATTAAAAAGGGGGTTATAGTTTAGACCAATGGTTTTCAAACTTTTTCCTTGCATCTCCACCCACGGCAACGAATCCACGGGTTTTATAGATGTGCAGCACAATTACACGAGGGCTGTAGAATCTATTATCAATTATCAATATTATTATTAATATTAATCTATTATCAATTATCAATATTATTATTAATATTAATCTATTATCAATTATCAATATTATTATTAATATTAATCTATTATCAATTATCAATATTATTATTAATATTAATCTATTATCAATTATCAATATTATTATTAATATTAATCTATTATCAATTATCAATATTATTATTAATATTAATCTATTATCAATTACCAATTATCAATAGAATCTATTATCAAGGAAAAGAGGAGAGAAAAAACAAACAAACAAACAAACAAACAAACATCAATGAACCATTTCGTTTTGAAATTCTCTTTCGTGCAAAAGTCATGCATGTATGATGGTCCCTACTTCAAAGTTTTAAAATGAGAGGAAAGTAAAAAAAATCGTGCAGGTATTTTACGTAAAATGAGAGGAAAGTAAAAAATCGTGCAGGTATATTACGTAAAATGAGAGGAAAGTAAAAAATCGTGCAGGTATTTTACGTAAAATGAGAGGAAAGTAAAACATCGTGCAGGTATTTTACGTAAAATGAGAGGAAAGTAAAAAATCGTGCAGGTATTTTACGTAATAGCCATAATTATATGCTAATGAGACCACAGATTAGGGAAATGTTTGTTAATATCTAGAGGACGATTCCATTTCAAGACATCAGTAATTACGTATATATACAGTATGAATGTATGCAGACACACACATAGATACACACACACACATGTATGTATGTGTATATATACATACATATGCATTATATATATATATATATATATATATATATATATATATATATATATATATATATATATATGCATATATATGTATATATATATATATATATATATATATATATATATATATATATATATATGTATGTATATATATTTACATTTATATTTTGATGTGTATATATAGATAGATATTTGAGCAACATACTCGAAAAACTATCAATATGTTCAACGAATAGATAACGAATGAATTTACAAGACCACTAACCACACGAGGAATTGGCACAGTCCAACTGCCAAGAAGCTGGTCCTTCAGCCTTCACTTCGAGGTATTGCTCAGGACCACAGCTCTTGGCGGCTCGGAGCGTGGGGACGGAGACGCAGTACTTCGGTCCTGGAACATTACGTAATGAACAAGAATGCAGTTGAAATGTAAAGCTGAACACTGCGATCCTGTCCTGTGAACAACGTACAGTATTATATACAGTGTGGAATTGAATGGGCGTGGGATATTATATTAAATATCTCATTTCTGATGTACTGGTCTATATGAAAAATAAATCTATTTAGGAAACGTGCTCTGACATAACTTCAGCGATCGAATATATTAAAATGATTTTTATTCATTAGACAATCAGTTCAACACAGCCACCTTAATTCCAAAAAAAAAAAAAAAAAAAAAAAAAAAAAAAAAAGGACACACACTAACACTTCACTGATTCCTAAATGGAGGAAGAAGGACACGAACAGATCACGAAAAGATCTGTATAAAGGAGTTTCTGCAGAGTGAGATACTGCAGGAATTTTCGAGAAGTTATTGTCAGGAAAGTTCTGGGATTATCGATGAGAATAAAGTTTGCAGCATTCTCACAGACTTCCACATGACTACATATCCCAAACTATAACTTTTTTTTATTTTCTCTTCACGGACGAGAATTTTCGAGAAGTTATTGTCAGGAAAGTTCTGGGATTATCGATGAGAATAAAGTTTGTAGCATCCTTACAGACTTCCACATGACTATATATCCCAAACTATAACTTTTTTTATCTTTCTTCTCTTCACGGACGAGAATTTTCGAGAAGTTATTGTCAGGAAAGTTCTGGGATTATCGCTGAGAATAAAGTTTGTAGCATCCTTACAGACTTCCACATGACTACATATCCCAAACTATAACTCTTCTTTATCTTTCTTCTCTTCACGGACGCAGATTAAGATCAGACTCATACAGAATTGACAAGCATTAAGAATAC
>NC_091570.1:38428650-38438650 GCF_042767895.1 Penaeus vannamei
CCGCAATGCTTGCACTCCTTTACAACCTTGTTATCAATAATTTGCCAAGCGCATGGGTAACCTAGTCTTAATCTATCCTAAGGTTTGGCACAGTCTCCTTTGGCTTAGTTTAACGATCTTAGAGGTTGGGGACATGCTCCTTCCCTTTTCGGCTTATCTGCCAGCAAGCTCATTCCCTCGGATGCCTATGTGGCTTGGGACCCAGTTTATGATGATTCTTCTACCTTGACCAAGGATTCTTTGGGCTATGGTAAGTACAGACGTCAAAAGGTAGATGTTGTCTTGGGGCATGCTATGTTGTAGACTATCAGCAGTTGCCCTCGAGTCTGTACGTATGACCACGTGTCCATTTCTTAGGGACGCGTGTGTCAGGGCTTCCATGATCGCGACCGTTTCAGCTTGGAGCGTTGAGGCATTGTCAGTGACCCTAATGGATGTTGAGGTATCCCTTACTGCAGTGTGGTTTATGGGATCCACAGATCCATCCATGCAGTATGTTATGCTACCCGGAGGAGTTATTTGAGCAATGACCCTTTGTTCTTGTGCCTTTGGGCTAGGCATGGAGTATTGATCTTTTCTCTTTGACCGGCTTAGGACTGAGAATTCGATCACATTGTTTTCTCACGGCGGGGGTTCTTCATAGTCAAGGTGAGGGGAGTCCCTGCCCTTGACAAGCAATGGTTCTTTGAGCTGGAAGCGTATCAATGTGAGCCAAGAGTTGTCAGCAAACAGCTGATAGTCTTGCTGTAGGCGTCAGAGTACTGTCTTAGGTATGGGTTTTTAGAGAGGAACTGTGCTGCCATTAGATCAATCCGGGTGTCCAGGGACGGTAAATCGGTCTCCATGAGGAGGTTGATGACCTTTGTCCATCTGGGAGCACCCATAATGATCCTGGCTGCTTCATTTTGTACTGTTTGCAGTTTTTCTTTTAACGTTGTGCTGGAAGCAATGAGGGCGACAGAGACGTAGTCAATAATAGGACGGACAGCATGTACATAGAATGATCTTAGTACTTTGTGTCCCGCTCCTATGTCTCCCTGTCATAACTTTCGTGACTGACAGTCTTTCCTTGGTTAGGTCAAGCAGGTATTGGATCTCCTTTTTGAAAGTGTGTGGCCTATCGATATTCCAAGGTATAGGTAGTCCTTCACCCATTCCAGATCCATGCCCTGAACACTGAGTTTTTTGTTTTTGACATTGATTCTCAGTGCCATACCTTTTGATTTTGCTGTCGAAATTCTAATCCCGTCCTACAACACTCTTCAGACACCTGATTAAGACAGCACTGAGCTCTAGTTAGGCAGTGGTTGCCAGAGGCTATGATTGCCAGGTCATCTGCATAAAAGATGATCTTGCATCCCTCTGGCAGGTGAATGTTGAGTATGTTGGACATGAGGGTACTGAACAGAGCAGGACTGAAAACCCCTCTCTGAGACGTTCCATTCTCAAGTGGCATGTGCTGTGAGAGGTGACCTCGAATTCTGACATTTGCTCTTCTGTCTTTAAAATAGTCAGATATCCAGGCCAAGAGTCTATCTTTGATTCCCTTATAGATTAGGGTCTCCTGAATGGCAAGGGGACTTGCCAGTTCAAAAGCCTTCTCCAAGTCTAGGAAGACAACCACAGAGGATGTAATGCTTATTGAGCTTAGGAGTGTGGATATGCTGTGGGCTGTGCTTTTACCCCATGTGAACCCGTGCAGGTGTTCATGAGTGGGTCCCATTTTCCAGCGGAGCCTGTTTAGTACCATCTCGGCTGTTTTGCCCAGACAACTGAGGAGAGAGATGGGACGGTACCTGCCTGGCTACTTTGGCTTTGGGATGGGAACTATTATGGCTTGTTTCCAGCTCTGGGGCAGCGTGGCAGTTTGACAGGATTTGTTGATGAGCTGCAAAAATACAAACTCCCCTGCAATTCCTAAGTGCGAGATGATGGGGTGGGAGATCCCATCAGATCCCGGTGCTGATCCAGAGCTGGTTTTGTATGTTTTCCTTAGTACCCTGAGAGAGAACATGGCATCTGTCATCTGGTTCAAGTGCCTTGTCTCTGATGAGAGGAAGCCTGACTGGATTTAGGCTTTGTTGTTTATCCCTCAGCACAGGAGGCAGGTTGTTGCTGCTGGTTCTAGCTGAGAACTCGAGCACCAGCCTGTGCGCCTCTGACTGTGGGTAATGATGCGTGCATTTCGGGGCTTGGCGGCTTGTCGTTCGCCTGATCCGCTTCCACAACTCTGTAAGGCTGGTCTGGTGGCCAAAGGACTGGCACCATTCAAGCCATTTTTCCTGCCTTGGCAGTTTCCTTGGCATCCGCAGCAACTTCCCTCAAGAGGGCTAGGTTGTCGGGAGTTCTTTGCCGTCGGAATTTTTTTTTGCACATGTTAACTCTGTGTTTGACCTCTTTGATCTCGTCATTATAGTACCAGGTGTCTTTGTGAGTTCTGGACCATGGACGAGTTTTAGGTATGGTTTGTGATGCTGCCTCATTTATGGCCTGGACTAGTCTTACCTCAAGCACGTCCACATTTTCATTGTTTTGGGGTTCAGTGTCTTTCAGATAGTGGGCCAAGCCTTTCTGGAAGGCTTGCCAGTTGGCCTTATCTGTTTCCCATTTGGGGAAACAGATGTGTCTCCCGAAGCTAACCTGCCATTAAAACATTGTTTTGTGGTGGTAACTGAGAGGGGAGCGCGGCTCTGACTTGGTTTGGATGCTTCCAGCTTCCTCGCCTTCAGGGCTTCTGGGTCATTGCTGTCATGGCAACCTGGACTGCCTTCTCCGCCTCCTCCCTAGTCCTCCCCAAGGCTGTTGCTACTGCAGAAACTACAGCACTCAACAGGAGAGTCATATCGTCGTCAAAGAAAAGGTTTTCATCTGCTGGGGAGGACTTTGCTGTGCTTTGAACGTTTCTTCCTTTGGTTCTTTTTGCGACCACTAGCAAGCCTGGGAAACTACTCTGGGTTGGAGGTATCCGGCACTGGCTGGGGAGGTGTCTCCTTCCTCTTAGGAGGTCGGGGAGTCTTTTCCCTTTTGTCGTCCCCAGGCTCCAGGCATGATGCCTCTCGGCACATTTGGGACATTTGGCGATTGTGTCCCTCTTGCCATCTTTGTGTGCCTTGATACACACTTCTGTTTCGTGTGCCTTGCTGCACACACCACATTTGGCTTTGGCCTTGCAGTTGGCCTGTTGGTGCCCAAACTTTTGGCACGTGAAGCACCTCGATGGCTCTGGCACGTATGTTCTGAGCTTGTACTTGCCCCAGTTACCCAAATCAAAGGTGGTGACTGAGGGTGACCAGGACTTGCCTGGTTGGGAACTTCCCTTTAGATAGGCAGGAAGTGTCCACCACCTGAGGGAGTGACATGATCACCTCCACATCAAACCCTAGTGGAAAACCAGGTAGCATCATCTCAGTTCGTTTCTCTTGGGAGATCAGTGGTGAGATACTCACTTTTCTCCCATCTTAGAGCACCTTAGTTTCCTGCAGGAAACAGGGTGGCTTGATCCTTGGGCATGATGATCATGCCCTCATCTCTGGCAATTCGAATTTTTAGGCGGATTTGCCTTTCTTTTTCCAATGCTCTGACCAACTGGTAGGCATTGACAAAGCTTTCAGTTTTTTTGTTTGTTTGTTTTTTACCTTGAAAAGTGTAAGGCGCTTGAGTGGGTTCAGACTCCTCCTCGGAGTCTCCACTGCCCCTTTGACTGGGGTTAAGGCCTTTGATTGTGGGGGCAGCTGATTTGGCTGATTCAGCTTGAGCCCCTGTCTGAGTTTGAGAGGTCTAAGGAGAGGTCAAGCTTCTCTCAAGTTTGGGCTGCAGGCCTGAGAGGCCAGCCCTTGAGTCCAACTGTCTCACTGTTTCATGGACACGTTAGGCCTGAGCTTTTGCCTCCTCCTGGCCACCAGAGGCCTTGTAAGGTTTCAGGGTGACTGCCATGGCCATTTCTTTGCTTTGGTCATTTTCCATTAGGTCAATACAAAGGGGGGTTTTATTAGTTTTGTTTGCCGTATGATTAGCTAATTCATTCAGCCTCTCGCGTCGCCGCCCACCACGGAGTCCAAGGAGAAGCTGTGTGTTAGAGCACATTCTCTAACAGCTACAGGGTTGGCGAGAGGGTATATGCAACCACAGAGTTGTTTTTGGTAGGGCGCTCACGGGACCTGTGTGAGGCTAAACAACACAGTGATTGCTTGGCCCTAGCCTCCCATAGGAGACCAGCCGATTGACCTGACTGGGCCGGGATCAGGCCACCCGTCCTGCTGGAATAGAGGACCAAAGAGGCGTGTTGCTAGCCGCAGGGTGTACTCATTCACGGCATCGCTCAACATCCAGGACTCCCATCTCCACAGCGCACAGGGCTGCCATGCACGGCAAACGCATGAGTAGGTCATAAAACCTCTGGGGAGAGACCAGAGGGGATGCAAACACTCCAACTGGTTAAGTATCATTGAATGGGCTGCTTAGCTCTTCCTAGGTGTCAGTCAATGGAGGAGGCTGCCTCAATGGGAGGGAGAGGGAGCATTCCAGTGACCAGCCAGCCTAGGAAGATGAAATCAGGTTTGTTTGGTGAGAGGATGATACCTCTATTTCGGCTATAGCCCCTTTCAAACATGCCAGTCAGTGGGGAGGGCTGCCTCAACGAGAGGGAGGGGGGGGGCTCCCAAGGACTAGTGTGACTAGGGGGTTTCATAGTTTGTGATAGAGGATGACACCTTTGCTGGCAGCATTCTGATAAACCACACAAAGGCTTAACAAAAGATAGGAAAGTACCATGAACCATGAGTCATGCCACTATCATGAGGTTATATATTTCAAGGACACCTATTTCTGGCTGCTTACCCTTCCTGGGGAGCTAGTTAGTGGGAAGGCCACCTCAACGAAAGGGGAGAGGGGGCTACCCAAGGATCAGCATCTGGGAAAGGGACAATTTTCCGAAGTGCCACCCCAAGGATTCTCCAGAATTGTGGTAATGGTGTTAACCTCGATCATGCCATACCATCTGGGAAAAGGGGTCAATGTTCAGCATAGCAGCAGCTAATATAACACTGAACAAGTGCTGAGGGGGAGCTACCTGCCTAATCATGGCTAACTGAGCGGAATAAAGTGGCAGTTAGAGGAGGTCTACCATACCAGTCCCTATCAAAGAGTGGCAACTCTATGTGCACCATAAGGTAGGCACGGTAAGGTACCCAGACACACCCTCCCCTGCGGGAGGTAAAGGTCTGCCCACGTCCGAGCACGAGCTCGAAGATGGGGTCCAGTTCACCAGAAGTTGCAGTCATCCTAATGCCGAAGTAGTGGTGATAGAAAAGTCAGGGCTACAAGGGGCGAGTCCAACTGCGAACAGTTGGTCTCGCTGGCGTCAATGCATGCACTACCAGTGCACTGCGCAAACACAGAAGGATCGCCACAAGTGGAGTTAAATCCTTTCTTTAGAAGGCTTCAACGACGACCCCAGAACCAACATGTCCCTCTTAGGACCACATCACAAGCAAAGTTGCAACCTCATCACAAGGGGAAGAGAGCGCCTGCCGGGGGAAGGCCGGAAGGGGAGGCTGAAGGTCTTTGGGCGAGATCACCTCGAATTTGCGCTGGGTAGTGCATAATGGAGCTATGCATGTATGCTGGATGGGCGCCGGAGTCCTCGTAGAGTGCCAGGAACCTCAGGTGAAAAGAGAGAGAGAAGGAAAAGTTCCTTCTGGCCGAGGTCCTTGGGATGAAGGTGACTTTCTTTGCCAAGGAGGGGAAGTAAACAGCGAGGGAGAAGGGAGAGGTGAAGTTCTAGTACTGCGAGCCGAGCAAGGAACGGCGACTCCCGGCTTTTAATAAAGATAGGGCCGGGAACTCTGCGCTTCGTAACGGCATTCCAGTCCGTAAAAAAAAAAAAAAAAAAAAAAAAAAATAATAATAATAATATAATAAAAAATGAAAATAAAAAAAGGCCATTATATTTTCCAAAGCGCTGGAGGGAGAGTGGGTATGAAATGGCAATGGGCAGGTCATATATGCCGGAGACAGGATGGCAGATGGGTAAAGAATGTAAGAGACCTGGCTATAGATAACATAAATAGGAAATAAAGCGATGCATACGTGTGAATGGGCCAGAGGCAGTGCCCAGGTCAGCAAGACTGCTAGTTCTTACCTAGTTGTTTCAGTACGGGAGAAGAGCTAAGCTCAGGTGGTCCCGTCTGCTATATTTAGATTGTCCTATAACTTTTTAAATTGATACACATTTTTGGCACACTACGTTTTGGGGAAGACTGCTCCATGCTTCAGTAGTTATATCTAAAGTCATCTTTATCTATCTTCACCATTCCTGTAATAGAGTTGAACAGTATAATTATGTTCCTCCCTTTCCTTCTTTCATCCAATTTCTGTAGTCTATCTTCGTAACTCATATCTCATAGAGTTTTGTCTATTTTGGTCCATTTTGTGGCTGCTCTTTGAATTCTTTCCAGTTTGTCTATATCCTTTTTTAAGCGTGGACTCCATACCACTACACCGTACTCAAGATTTCTCAAGACAAGTGATTTCTATAATTATCTTCTTTACCATATCTTCGTTCACTTACACGAATGCCCTCTTCATGTTGGCAATCAGTCCTAGCATTTTGTGGACCTTTTCATTTATATGATCATTTGGGCTTAGGTTTCTATTTATGATTACCCCAAGATTTTTTTTCCTTGTCAGCTGTGTTTAATATTGCGTCTCCTAATTTATATTGGAATAGCGGGCGATTTCTACTTTCTCCAAACCTGACTACATGGCATTTATTGGTATTGAATTCCATCTTCCATGTACAATTCCACGTGAATAAGTTCTCGGTGTCACTTTGGAGGCATTAGGATAAGACGTCTGTTATCCTTGTTGTATCTTCGCGTCATCTGCAAACCTATTCAGATAACTACCTGGGCTTATCTTTGACTCTAAACCATTAACGAAAATGGTAAACATCATATGCGCCAACACCGATCCTTGAGGCACTCCGCTGGTTACTCGTCGCCATGTAGAATGCTTCCCTCTAATTACTGTGCTCATCTGTCTCTCATGAAGAAAGTCTTTCATCCATGCAAGTAGTTTGCTCTTCACTTCACCTAGGTGCTCGAATTTCCACAATCGTCTTCTATGAGACACCATAACAAAAGCCTTTTTAAAGTCAAGTACACACATCAACGGATCCGACTCTTTCTCGTAATATTTCAGATATTCTATCATAAAAAACGAGGTTTGTTACACATGACCTTCCTATTCTAACACCAAATCGTTTATTTGATATCTCAACCCATTGTTTCCTAATTATTCTTTCTAGCAACTTGTATACTACACTAGTTAACGAAACTGGTCTATAATTGGACTTTGTTTGTCGCCGCCCTTATATAAGGGTGTAACATTGGCGAAATTCCAACTTTTTGGTAGTTTACCTTGTCTCGGTGAATTTTGGAATATTAACAATTAATTAGTATATAGTTCTTCGGCACATTCCTTGAGAACCCAGTTAAAAATTTCATCTGGTCCCTGTGCTTTGGTCTTGTCTAATCCCTTTAGTTGATCTTTTATTTCATTCTTTTTGAGGGTGATATGTTCTTTGCGTTTGTACGTGTATTTGCCATATCAAAGTATGGATCCTGAACAAACAATGACTGAAATTTCTCATTTAGGATTTCGCACATTTCTTCCTCCTTAGAATAAATAATGTTATTGTCTTTGATGACGCTAATTTCATCTCTACTCTTAGTGTGTGTGCGCGCGCGTGTGTTTGTTTGTTTGTTTACATACATGTATTTACATGTGTACACACAGACACACATACACACGTATATATATATATATATATATATATATATATATATATATATATATATATATATATATATTTATTTATTTATATGTATATATATATAAATGTATGTATATATATATATATATATATATATATATATATATAAATGTATATATATCTATAGACATATATCTATATACATATCTATCTATCTATCTATCTATTTGTCTATCTATCTATCTATCTATCTATCTATCTATCTATCTATTGTGTTTTTTCATTGCATATATATATATATATATATATATATATATATATATATATATAATGTTTGTATATATAAGGATATTTATTTTCATACATGTACACACACACACACACACACACACACACACACACACACACACACACACACACACACACACACACACACACACACACACACACACACATATATATATATATATATATATATGTATATATATATAAATTTACATAGACACATATATTTTCATAAATGTATACATACATACATACATACATGTATATATATATATATATATATATATATATATATATATATATATATATATATATATATATATATATATATATATATATATATATATGCAATGAAAAAACACAATACCGTGTTGATAATATGGAAGAAAAACCCACAATGTACAAACTAGTGTTTGTGTTTGTCTGTTTATATAAGGATACATATTTTCTTACATGTATACATACATACATACATGTATATATATATATATATATATATATATATATATATATATATATATATATATATATATATATATATGATATATATATATGTATTTTTATATATATATACATATATATATACATTTATATTATATATATATATATATGTATATATATATATATATATATATATATATATATATATATATATATATATATATATATGTGTGTGTGTGTGTGTGTGTGTGTGTGTGTGTGTGTGTGTGTGTGTGTGTGTATTTATAATCATTATCATCATTTTTATTACTTTTAATTGTTATTACTATCAGCATCCTTATCTTTATTATTATAATCATCATTATTATTATCACTAATATCATTACTATTACTATCATTATTATTATTTTATCATGATTATCATTGTTATTATTATTATTATCATTATTGCTATTACTGTCAATATTACTATTATTATTATTATTATTATTATTATCATTATTATTATTATCATAATTTATTAGTATCATCATCATCATTTTTTTATTATTGTTATTATCGCTTTCATCATCCTTTCATCATCTTCCTTATTTATGTAAATGCCATTCCCATTATCATCATTATTATTGTCGTTATCATTTTCATCCTCATCAACATTATAATTGTCCTTTTCGTTATAGTTACAGTTGCTATTCGCACTAGCATTATCATTTACATAATTGATAGTGGCATTGCCATTATGCTCATAAATCTAATAAAATTGCTACAATTCTGTAACAAAAGCGAACATGGAAGTGTGGATCCGGCAGAGGCAGACGTTGACGAACAGCTGATCGTCACAACAGCTGATCAACAACAACAAGTTACACGTAAATGTGAGACGCCTTTGGAATATAGAAAAATATAATAAAAAAAAATGTCAGAAGATGAGGAGAGGTAAGTTTGTTATTCCGGCTTTTGATTGTTAGTCGTCTTGCGAAAGTTGTGCCTTACATGGATTTATTCTTTTATGTTTTTAAATTAATGCAGGACTTAGATATTTGTTTTTGTGAAGGATAGTCCGTTGTCTTTTCTATTATATTAACCACTACTTTATTTAACTAAGGGTAGGTGAGCAAGTACAATAACTGTACGGTATGAAGATTTATGGTGGTTTGTGAAACACTTAACTTTGGGAAAGAATAGAATGTTTACTATGCTCTGTACAAACCCCTTTTATCATGCAATGAATTGTAGGTCTCTGTAATTCTTGTTAATGACTAAACAATTTGAGCTGAATGAGTTGGATCTTTGTAAATTATCGGAAGTAATCTTTGTCATACTTTAATTTTGTATAATGTATTAGCAAACTCAAGGCTTTACTGCTAGGAGATTTAGGCTGTAGTTAAATGAAAGTTCTGCTTTCAAGGCAAAGTATGATGAGGGTATGTAGCTACTACCTCAGTGAATTGATATTCTACAATACCTTTTTTTAAAAATTGCTGTGCAATAAATGATATA
>NC_091570.1:38453650-38463650 GCF_042767895.1 Penaeus vannamei
ATATCATTCTTTCTTTAAAATGGAGCCTGTGGAATAACCAGCAATTCTAAGAGGCATGAATATAAACTATCACATTCAGGCATCTCTCAGTCTCTGTGTACCAGTAAGCAGTAGTATCACGGTTAGATATAAAATAATTAACTGTGGCATTATGACATCCACCGCAGCTGATTTGACAAAGCATTTGGGAAAAAAATACAAAACTTTTGGTTGTGTATATTTATATATATTTTTGTTCATTCTTTCCTTTTCCTGCTTTCTTTCTATATTTTTTTTTCTTCCTTTTCATGTGGAATGTCATACATTTTTCATTTTGTGTCTGTATTAGTGCTTTTCCACCTACAGAAGGTAGTGTTGAGTTTCCCCGTTCTTTGTATAGAAATCGCCTCCACCATGCTAATTCAAATGAGATGATGTCACTTAATTGGTATTCAAAAGGTGCATGAGCAGAAAGGTAGCATATTTTCCACCTTTCCATTCCATTGTCATGTAAGCTGCCTAAAAGCCATTTGAAATATACACAATAGAAATACAAGGAATCTGAACAAAACTAATAAGTTAATGGACTGTGGTATAGCCACACCCACACATGACAGGTCTGATATACCAAGACAAGTACCACGAAATGAAGGACTCGCTTCCTTCTGAAATGAGTAACCTTTTTAAGGACTTTTTTATTGCTTTTCTTTTTTTGTCTTTTGCCTAGGATTTTAAGATTTACTCCCACATATTCTATCTTTCAGGTGATCTCAGGGTTGTTGTTTTTTAAAATATTTTATTGATTTTATGATAATAAGTAGGGTATTTTCCATTCAGAATCCCAGTTGTAATTTCAGACTTTGTTGTTTTTAGAACAATAAAAAGCTGTGAAAAGGGAAAGCACAAGGCCCTATCACATTCTGATTTAGATATTTTACAATATAGATTTAAAAATCATCATTCCCAAAATTGGCTTTTTTGTGCCATATAAGTACAGGGACTCTCTTTTATTGGGCATTGTACTGAAATATGGACAGTTATGAGCTATATGGTGAGTAATGATACATCTTTTTTGGTTCAAAGATATCAGAGACAGAGTTTTGTGCCACTTCAATTGCAGAAAGTATCTCCATACATACATTTTTGAGTATAGGCAAACAAAGGGAAAAAGGCTACTTTTTGTGAAAATTAAGATATTACCAACAAATTTCAGTAATTTTTTCTGCATAGTATAAAGGTATGAAAAACAAAGCAAACAACTTTTTTATTTGGATATTTTCATTTTACATTGTTTACAGTAATCCACAATTTTCAAAATTCAAAAGAGAGAGAGAGACAGACAGACAGACAGACAGAGACAGAGACAGAGGCAGAGACAGAGACAGAGACAGAAAGACAGACAGACAGACAAAGACAGACAGAAAGAGACAGAGAGAGAAAGAGAGAGAGAGAGAGACACAGACAGACAGACAGAGAGAGAGAAAGAGAGACACAGAGACAGACAGAGAGAAAGAGAGACAGAGAGAGGGTGAGAGAAAGAAAGACATAAAGAGGATGAATGAGAGTGAGTGAGTGAGTGAGTGAGTGAGTGAGTGAGTGAGTGAGTGAGTGAGTGAGTGAGTGAGTGAGTGAGTGAGTGAGTGAGTGAGTGACAGACAGACAGAAAGACAGACAGAGGGAGAAAGAGAGACACAGAGACAGACAGACAGAGGGAGAAAGAGAGACACAGAGACAGACAGACAGACAGAGAGAAAGAGAAACAGAGAGAGAGAGAGACAGACAGAGAGAGAGAGAGAAACAGAGACAGAGTGAGAGAGAGAGAGAGAGACAGACAGACAGAGAGAGAGTGACAGAGAGACAAAAAGAGAGAGAGAGAGACAGACAGACAGAGACAGAGAGAGAGTGACAGAGAGACAAAAAGAGAGAGAGAGAGAGAGACAGACAGACAGACAGACAGACAGACAGACAGACAGACAGACCCAGGGTTGTCTCTTACAGAGGCAACCTGGTGGGCAGGATCATCCTGTGGGAAGCAAGCCAGGTGGCCGTATAGCCTGAGTTGGCGATCCCGGATTGTGCAGGTAACAGGCCCTGTGCCAGTCTCACAGTGCAACCGTTGGTTGGACACATGGTCCTGCCAACAGTACCCCATGATCCGGCACAAGAACCTATTACAAAAGGCATCAAGATGAGACTCCAAGGCACAGGATAATGTCCAGGTTTCACTACCATATAGCAAAACTGGTATTATCAGAGCCTTAAAAACCCGTAGCTTGGTCCTTCTGCACAGGTACCGACATCCCCAAATACTCTTGTTGAGAGAGTTTATGACCCCTGCTGCCAGGCCAATCCGTCTACTGACTTCTTGGTCTGACAGCCCAAAGTTATGAACTATACTATCAAGGTATGTAAAGCTCTCTGTCACCTCAATGTCCTCGCCGCAAGCACGTACACACCGAACAGGTTCTCCTAGCAAGTCACCAAAGTCCTGGTCCAGGAGACCTCTAGACCCAAGGGCTTCGCTTCATTACTAAATGCATCCAGAGCCACCACTAAGGTTTCCATCGGCAAAGTCAAGGTCTGTAACCTTGATATTACCCAGAGTTGCTCCACAATGACTTTGAACAGAAGCTCTGCCCAGTATCCAGTCCATGAAGTGTTGAAAAGTGTTGATGCAAGGACACAGCCTTGCCTCACTCCTGAACTAACAGGAAAGAAGCTCGACAGGCCCCTACCACACTTTACAGCACTTTGTGTACCAGTATACAGTCTTGCTATTAGTTCAGTAATCCTTGTTGGAATTCCTCTCAGTCTCAGAATCTCCCAGAGCGATTCCCAATGCACCGTATCGAACGCCTTCTTTGAGGTCGATGTAGGCTGCAAGCAGCCCACACCCGAACTCATGACGGAGCTCTACAACGACTCAAAGTGCAAGGATACGGTCTATTGTGGACTTAACAAAAGTGAATACAGATTGCTCCGGCCTCTGTTGCCTCAGTAGGTGGTTTCTGATAGGTCTCAGAAGGATGTGGGCAAGAACCTTCCCTGGTATACTGAGCAGCGTGATGCCTCGGTGGTTACTGCAGTCCCATCGGTCCTCCTTCCCCTTCCAGAGAAGGATGACCACACCCCTCAGGGGGAATGGTACTGGACCGCCAGATGGCAGCCAGGACAGCATGCAACCAGCTCCATAGGTTCACCACCAGCCTTTAACAGCTCAGCTGGAATGTTGCAAATACCCGCTGCTTTGCCACTCTTCAGCTTGGAGATCACTACCCTAACTTAAGTTAGGTAGGGTGGATCCTCACTGATGGGTGGGTCCGGCAACGGAATTACAACTGTTAACTGTTAACTGTTGGTGGGTCAACCTGGTACAACTGCTCAAAATACTCAGCCCAACGCTCCCGCACCGCAACAGGATCTGAGTCGATTTGGCCACTTACTAAGCGAACTGCAATCACCTGAGAAGAGGGCTTGGAGTTCAGCTTTCTCAGGGCTTGGTATGCAGGACGAAACTGTTTCTTGTCCCTTTTTACAGAGACCGAGTTCTGCACACCTGAGAGAGGTGCAAATCCCAATCCCCTGACAAGCCGCACGGCAAGCATCTGTGGCATCCAGTGTCTCCTCTGAGATATAATTCTGTCTTGCCCTTGGACGTTCACCAATTGATTCTTGGGCTGTATCAAGCATTTCGCGCTTGACGGTGTCCCACAGAAGTACAGGGTCCATCAGATTATCGAGTGCTATGAAACAACCAAAGATTGCCTCAGCAAACCCCCGAGCACACTCCCCTGTCCAAATGAAACACCCTAGGGTGATCATTCGACCACTGGGGAGTTTTGAAGACCCAGAGGGTAGCCAAAACCAATCTATGGTCAGCACCACAGAACTCAGCACTCCTATACACACTGCAGTTCTGGAAGATCCTCCATCGACTGCTAATGAATATGTGGTCGATCTCCTTGGCTGCATTACCTGCATCGCTGTACCATCTCCAACGATGTGGGTCTGAGCGTTGGAACCAGGAGCCAGAAATCCTCTTTCTGGGACCTAGCAAAGTCCCGGAAAGGAGGCTATTCTCGCTGCCGTTATCAACTCCCAAACCATGAGGACCAACAGACATCTCAAAGCCAGCTCGATCACAGCCAGATACCGCATTGAAGTCACCCTAAACAATACGAATATCTCGCCGGGGACAACTATCTGCCACAGATGCTAATTTGGCATAGAACATCTCTTTCACGTAGAGCTTACAAACATTGGTAGGAGCATACACAGCAATAAGAGACTTGAAGCCAAATGCTAGCTTCAGTCTCAATACTATTATACACTCATCGACTGGAGTAACCTCTATCACCGAAGGCTGGAGCCTACTGGAGATAGCTGTGGTTACTCCCTGAAGATGGTGACCATCGCTGCGGCCTGACAAGTAATAGGTGTAGCCACCTACACTGATCATGCTGCTGCCAAGACTTCTCACCTCCGAGAGAGCAGCCACCCCAACTCTTAGCCTCCCCAGTTCCCTAGATAGTAGAGACAATTGATCATCCTGATGCAAAGAGCGGATGTTCCAAGCCCCCACCCTGACTTCCCGCCTGAGGTTAACCCTTGGGCAGTCACTCCCAGTGGACGCCACCCCTGCCACTCCCGCTGACTCTGCCCCACATAAAAGAAGGCGGTAGGCTGCGGGACCCAACATCCGCCTGTGGGGTACCCTAGGGCTTGGCCACAAAAGCTGCATTCCAGGCTGGCGGCTGCCAGAGCACAGGCGGAACAAGTAGCTCCTGTTCCCATCCTGCACTCCTGCAGTCGTCCTCCACGTGGGGCCTGCTGGGTGGGAGGGGCATTTCCCTTCCCCCTGCATTTCCAATTATATGCGACAATGCTGATAGGTTATCTCTGGGGGGAGGAGGACTGGCAAGGCCCACCTCCCCTGAGCCTCCCATTAACCCCAGGGGGCTTAGGGAGAGAGTTGACCCCCTTCTATTCTTTCTGTCCCCCTTACGGTCTAGCTTGCCCCCTCCAAGAACACAAATTTTTATTTGTTTATTTACATCGACGTTTCTGACATTGATGGGGAAGGGGTTAATATGGCCAGATAGGGCAAGCCACTACACAAATATGAACATCATGGGGGAGGTCTAGTCTGTGGAAGCAGACAGGACCTCGTTGTTGTGGGGGGGCTTAGGAGATGGAGAATGAGACCCAGTGTAGGATATTACCCCTACCATAGGCCTCAGCCCACACCTCAACTAATTTTGCATGGTCTTTTCTTTTCCTTCTCTTCTTCATCTCCTCCTTTCCATTTCCATTGTGAGAGCTGTGCTGAAAGGATGAAAGGCTGGTTTTATGTCAGTCATGAATGGCCTCCAGGAGCCATAAGCATGGCATTCCCTTGGTTAATCACCTAGCCCTTACTCCTTATGGGGACCTTGAGGGGTAGACCATTTCTTTTCCTCACTTATTTTAGGCTAATCATGGCCAACAATGATGTTTTACCCTATTAGGGACATTAAGACCCGGCCCTTCCTTATATAGCCAATCTAAATCTGTTTTTCCCCGACTCCTGCCCCTCCTTTGACCACAGCTCCGACCACTGATACTAATACCTCCTCCTTGATGTCTACTGACGCCTCTATCCATTCCGAACCACTCACCCAGGTCATTACTCAACCATCAGAAAGAACCCCTTCCTCTCTCCTAACATTCTCCACTCCATCTCCTACTGTACCATCTGCTCCATTGTCTACCCCCACCCCCCTCATTGTCTACCTCCTCCCCACAATACTATCTCAACCCGCACCTCATCTTCCTCCTGCCCTCATCCTTCTAATGCTTCCAACGCTACAAATCTTTTGAGTACTCTCTTTGGCTCAGCCAAGTGGGATTGATTCTTTGTGATTCCTCCTACAGCCCCTTACTCTGACAATACCCTTCTCTTCCAACAATGTCTCCAAAAACAATTAGACAAAGTTTCCTTTTGTAGTCGTTCTGATCATTCACACCTCATCACAGTTACATCTGCGTCCCAAGCTTGTGCACTATCTACCCTGGCAGACCTCACTGGTAAACCTATTCTTGCTGAAACTCACTCTTCTCTTAATACCTGTACTGGAATTGTTTCCTTCTCCCCGATTGATTGTCCTAAGTATGACAAAAACTGGTCAGACTATGAAAAATGACCCACTTGCCTGCCTTGACTATGATGCAGTGGCAGTACATAGTTACACTATTCCTCTCAGAGGACAGTGTAAGTCTTATACAAATATTGCCAAGATTAGCTTGTATACACATGACCTCCTCCATGAAGTATATATATATTGGTGGATTGTCCTGCCCTGTCCGACCATATCGACCCCTTCCTTGTCAGAAATGTTGGCTTTTTGGCCATCCAGCCAAACACTGTCACTCCACAGCCTGCTGACCTCTATGTGCCCAACATAATCATGATCATTCAAATTGCCCTGTTCAGTCACGTACGTATGCCATACGTATGTGGTGGCTCCCATATATTTAATAAGGGCTGCCCTGCCTATAAACTTGAATATGAGCCACCTCTTCCCTCTACCCAGAACCATCCTACCTCTACTTCCCCTCTCCCCAATCCAATTCCTTTTCCAGTCTAAATCCATATAATCCAACCTCCACCACTTCTCCAATGCCTACCCCTCCTTGTCACTTTACCTGTTGCACCTGACAACCAAAATGTTCTACTCCATCTTCGCCTGCCACATCCTCTCGTACACCCTTCTTTTCCTGTACTCCGTGATGATTTATCCCCTCTTCTCCTCACAAGAGAAAATTTGTTTCTCACACCTTTCCAACCAATTTTCCAGAAACTCTTGAAGACAAAAAAACTCCTAGCCATGACCCAAGGGAATGTTCTGCTCCCTCATCCATCCTCCAATCCCTCTATTCCTATTTTCTCTACAATCAAAGTATTTCATGATATCCATTCTCCCCCCTCAAGAGGCAGGGGTCAATTAGCTGATGAAGGAGCAATGTCCCTAATAGGGGCAAAAAATCTTCATTATAGGCCATGGTAAGCCTCAAATAAGTGGAGAAAGGAAACAGCCCAGGGTCCCCATGAAGGGTAAGGGCTAGGCTGTTAACGAAGGAATTACTGCACCCATGGCTGTTCATGACTGACACAAAGCCAGCCTTTCATCCTTTCAGCACAGCTCTTACACCTTGGAAAGTGGAGAGAAGGGGATGAAGAAGAAAAGGAAAAAGGGAGAAGAAAAGACCATGTAAAATTGTGACAAGGGCTAAGGTCCGAGGTAGGGGTAATCCCCTACCTTGGGCCTCAGTTTCAGTCTCCTAATCCCCCTTCCCCCCAGCAATAACAGCAAGGGATTGCAGGGGTGCTGCTTGTATTGATTTGCTGCATTCAGTGTTTGTTACAGCTTCTTTGAATCCAGAATGGTAGCTTTTTGACCCTTATAATGCTGTATTCTATTTATAAACAAGTTGAAATATTTCAGATAATATCCTTAACAACCATAAGAATTTCTAATAAACTTTGCAAGGTAAGTCTCCTGACATCACCAAAGAACCGTGTGTTGATACATGACCCTGAAGTAGTGCACTGTGGAAGACTTCCTGGGGCAGTGGCTCTGATTACCCTGCACAGGAGTCATTTGCATGAAAAGGCCATCATAGTATCCCCTGAACATGACACTTACCTTCGTCATGCTGCTCCTACGAAGCACATCCCTATACAATAGTTTAGATAATACTCCATCATAATCTTATTGTTTCAAAAAACAGAATGATAATAGTAAATAAGAATAAGGGTAATTGTAGAGGATCATGACAGTAAAACTATAATTGTATTACAGGAGAATGGGTCACAAAAGTCATATATGAAATTGTGATAACAGTGCTTTACTATGTAACACAAATACAAATACTTTGCCTACTATCAAGGTTGAATTAATAACAGCACTTGATTTTATGTTTTATTTCATTTTGTTTATATTTTCAACTATGGCTTTAAACAGGAAAGCCACTTTACACTGGACATTTTATAGTAACCATTAGTTCCAGGAAAATTCAAGTCATTTTATGACTCGGAATAAACTTTAAAATAATTGCGAAGAATAATGGTATAATGGCTTAATACTGCAACCTTTATATAATTACTTTTTGAAGTATCAGTGTCTTTTTAACACATTCTTTAATACAGAAATTTGGTATACGAAAAAATTAAGATTTATTCTACATATTTCATTACATACTTGTAGAAAACTTATTAAGGCTGTAATGTTAACGCTTAATTTCTTTACATGAAAAATTCGTATACGTCATAGCTCAGTTAATACCTGAGAACTATTTAATACCTAAACCACAAATCTTGTCTTCTGTAGAAGGCAACCATGATGCTACACTGAAATTTTATATATATTTACAGACAAACACCCACATGCACACACACACACACGCATGCATACGGGCACACACTGACTGACTGACATGCCCACGCAAAAACACACGCACATAGACAGACACACTCACACCCATACACAGACACACACATACGCATAGACAGACAGACAGACAGACACAAACACACACATACGCATAGACAGACAGACAGACAGACACAAACACACACAAATATATTGAAAAATGCAACAGCTCTGAAATTCACATGGATTTCATCGTCTTCCCAAAGGTCCTCAGATGGCAGTTGATCATAAAATTATCATTTGGTTTTCAGTGAACCTACATTAATTCTGTAGCATCCTGGTTGTCTTTCAAAGTAATATACATAAAAAAGTGTCTTGATGATGATTAGGCTGCATCTTTTGAATATGCTTCTGGTCAAAGTCTCGAGAAAGGCTGTTGAAAGAGCTTACTAAAATTAAATAATAATGTTGCTAAGGCAATGCAAGTTGAAGCTAGGCATACAAATGCTCATACAAGTATTTCAGTACTCATCCTGCACTTGGCTGCGTCAATTTCATTATTCACATGGTGAAAATAATCAATTCCTGTGAAAAATTAAATAGGTTGTAGCAAATATTGAAATACTATAATTATGGCATAGTATTCCTTAAACTTGATTCTTGCATTGAATCAAGCAATGCTAGATAATCTAATTGTCATTTTTATTAAATTACAATTAAAGAATACTAGTGTTATTAATGCATTGATCCCACAGGTCAAAAATCATTTTGATATCTTAATGTTAACTGTGTTTTCACAATTCTGCTACATCAAAAGCTAAGGCCATTAGCCACATCTGAGAAGTCAAGTTGAAACATTACAAAGTGTATTATTGAAATACATTGAACTGTCTACAAAATCACCTTTTCATCATCATATTCTCACATGAAATTACTAAGGTGACAGACATCTTACTTCTTTCATTTCTTAGAACATTCATATAAGACTAATTAATCAATTATCAATCTTTTTCAGTTAACAAATAGCTGAATTTACTAGACTATTGAAAAGTTTGCTGATTATATTCTAGTGTCAAATATGAGCCTACATATCATCATTCTTTTTTAAATAATTTGCATACTTGGGATACTACCTACACTGTTCTACTGAACAATGCATCCCAGCTTTAAAATAATGAATGTAAGAATATCAAGCTCACATCCATGGAAAAACAATATTGCACACTAAAGACTTAAGCAACATCATAATTGCATTTGCTCTTATCTTTCTTTAGAAGGAAGGGTAGTAGTCACTGCTCTATTATATATATGCTTTTGTATTGTATGCAATTTGTACTGTATATGATCTTTATCATATTTTGCTTTTACAGTACCAAATATGCTCCAAAGGGCTTAAGAAACATAAACATGGATTATGAGATTTTTTCAACATTTTCTCATAACCTCTCTTCTAATTTTTTTTTTTTTTTAATTACAGTTACAACTTCCCACTCCAAGTCTTGTGCCTCTTCATATTTCAAAGCCTACGCTTTCCCCTTTAATGAGGCATTACACAGGCCAAAACACCAGTCAGTCACCAACACAAACAATGCAACCATACTTCTCTTTCT
>NC_091570.1:38473650-38488650 GCF_042767895.1 Penaeus vannamei
TGAAGGGATGGGGCAGGGGGGTAACGTTTCCTTCACCCTAAGGGAACCGTCCTGGGTGGGGCTTTTGCTGGGGGCTTTGGGACAAAAATGACTTTATACACTAAAAACAAAAGGCTACAGAATATTTTACAATTTCTTATATCGAGAGTATACTACAACTGCACATATTTCCCTATACAGGTATCGACTTCTTCTAAATGTGATTTTCCCAAATACCAGCCATTACATAACTAAATTTATGTAAGAACTAATCAGTCAATATTGAGAAATGCCACATCCATTCTTCACTTCCAGCCTTACAAGTTCATCATGGTGCACTGCCAGACTGAGGCATAGCCCATCCCTACTTCATGAGAAGTTTGGTCAATTTGTCAAATCCATTACTTTTAAAGTTCAAAAGCCTCCTTCCCCAGGATTGTCTCTAGAAGTCTGATGGACAGGTAGGGCCATCCTCAGGGAATCAAGTTAATGATCCAGAGAAAATGTAACAGATCTCGAAGTTAGTTTTATCATGTAGCCACTGATTGGAGACAAGGCCCTACCAATTGTTCCATACAGTATGAAGTAAGGATGAGAATCCATAGCACAGAACAGAGTTCTGATTTTGTTGGCAATCTCAGCACTATAAAGCAGAGTATGCTGGTTCTTCAGCACTGGTACCAAGCTATTCAAATGCTACTATCAATAAGATCATGACTCCTGCCAGCAGGTTAACCCACAATTGATGGGTGTCCCAACAGTGGCACCATTTCCTTGAATCTCATGTGTGAGATACTAATGTTCTCGACCATCTCACGTGTAATGTTTCGACATAGATATTTCCAAGATGATTCCTGATAGTATATGTAACAACAAGTTATATCATTAGATCATATATAGTGAAAGCGGAAAATCAGAATGAAAGCAGAAACAAAAGCTGTGACAAAGGGGGGAGGAAAGGAGACAGACACAGATGGATTGATAATGATAAATAGATAGACAGAGAAGCAGGCTGGTAGGCAGAGAGAGATAAATACATAGATAGATAGAGAGGTAGGCAAGCAGATAGAGATAGATATACTGATATATATTGATGGGTAGACTGACAGACAGACAGTCAGGTTGATGAAGTAATGTCGCAAAGTTTTACGTGGTCATGAGGCTGAGGAAGTGATGTCACAAAGTGATGTAGATGAAACCATGAAGCTAAGGCAATGACATCATTTGTCACCATATCTACTTCCAAGATGTCATAAAAGGAGTGATATCACTTTACCACTGCCATTCCATGCAGTAGTAAATGACATCAAATAAGGAAGTAATCTCAGTACACTAAACTATAATGTGATTGGTCATTTTATGTGACAAGGTTGCTTTGACCTCATTGGCAACGGTTGATTCCATGTTCCCAGCCAGGTTGAAGCATGAGAATTTTCCTGTATATATATAGGTGCTTGCACCTCAGTCATTACTCACTGTGCCAGCATTTGATGATGCTCCTCCTCCTTCTCAGAGGTTGATGACTACCAGCCACTGACACCATCAGCACCTTCTAAAATGGTGTAAAATTGGAGTTTACTTCCTGATTGGGTCACCCACAGTGTGTGGTGCTGCTATAGCTACCACTTGGAAAGGAGGGTTTATGACACTCCAAAGGTTAATCAGACTGTTGACTTTCTGGTCTGACAAGCAATGGTATTGAACTATAGTACCAAGACATGTAAAATTCTTGGTGACTTCAGTGTCCTTACTGCAAGCATGTATTAACTGAGCAAAATCTTTTACTAAACCCCCATAAATGCTGGTTGATGGTCTTGGACCAGGAGTCCTCTATACCTAAGGAGTTTGCCTTACTGATTAATGTATCAAGAGCTACTACTACAGTCTTTGGAGACCTCAGTCTTTAAAGTCACCTGGTGTTGCCCTTTGCTGAATCTGGAAGATGGCTTTAACCAATATCCAATAAAGCATTTTCAGTACTGTTATTAGTCCAATAATTGTTGATGAAGCCTAAGGATCTCCCAGAGTGACATCCAATGCACTTAATTAAATATCACTCTGAAGGTAAGATAGCTGAAGTGAAGCCTATCATTTGTATGCATTCTTCATTCCAGTTTTTAGGATATAAAAGCTATACTATATTCACTTTGATTATAGTATCAGTAAGGAGGACACATTGTGATTAAACAGAAATTCCTCACATAGTAACAAAATGATGGAATCGTTAACCCAATGCCAATGAAGACTTTGGGAAGCACTTCGCCTCTAGGCCTATTTCATACGTGGCCTGCACATCGCACTCTCCACACCACGAAGCAGTATGGTTTCTTTACACATCACTTGTATCCGAAACCTAATTTTATTGCTTTAACATATTCCGAGACGCATGATATTCATTCTAGGACATTGAACCTGTAGTAGCTTGATTTTGTACATTAGGGTCCATTTCAGTAAGTTGGGTGTGTCACTCTGTGGTATATTGTGGTACAAAAACAGGATTTTTTCATTTTTTCAATTCTTACTCTTACAAAATCATAGAATGTATGCAGTTATTTACAGCTGAACTTTTTATTTTTAATGTTCCTCCATTTGTTCTTCCATTGTTTTTTGTTATCCTCTTTCATTTTGTGATGCTGCTATTAGAAAGTTGCCAGCGAGTCAAAAAGACAACACGGGAAGAAACAGAAAAGGAGTCCAATGGTTTGCAGAAGACACCACCACACCAGCAGCTCCCCAGCCATAACCTCCGTCTCTCCTCTTCGCAGTGGTAATTATCACTTTTGATTATTTCCTGGTCCTGATGACTAACATAAGAAGCAATGATGCAAATTGAGCGAGAAATAATTGTGGTGTGAGCACCGAAATGATTGTCAATCATATACTTTTCAATTGAAAATGCTCTTAGAAACTTCAACAACAATCAGATATATTTAAAAGGAAGTGAATTCAGAACATTTTGACATTTTGGGATGATGAAGATTCTATTAAAGTTAATTATTAAGGATATTCAGAAGCATTTAGTGAATAATGTAATGAACACAGAACTCCATGGCATAGGGCATTCCTGTACATGGACAGTAAAGATACATCAAAATAGTATGTATATGGAAAAGTGTAATCAATTACTTCCAATAACTCAATTTCTTATCAAAATCTTTTCCTACAGGTTATTTTGCCCTTTAACCCCATGCAGATGGGAATGACTATAGTTGTCATGAGATGTATAGGCCATGAGCTAGGTACAGCTCTAACTGTCACGACTCTTGCGCTGGCATGCTAGTTTCACGTGGTGTGCTTGTCGGGTCAGCTACCAGAAGCAAAGACCTGGTTGACTGCTCCAACTCTAAACCAGTAAACATGCTGAATAGTGAATATTTGGCCCGGTGTCATTGGCTTAAGGGGATACTTAAGTCTGAGTCAATTTTCTTAAAACATTAAAAAAAAGAAAAAAAGGCTCAACGTGTTCCTCAACCATTCAGAATTACAAATCTATCATGTAAAATTCTGCATAGACATCTAATCAAATAACAATGGCGGAGAACTAAACAAAAAAACAAATAGGAAGAACACGAAGTTACGAATAATGCCAGATAATGCTGCTCCCCCCTTCTTGGAATTCACACTGTCCCTCCACCTCCTCCTCTCTGTAACCCTACACCTCTCCTTGCTCACTCACATGGATATCACTTTTGGCTCTTTAGCTTCTTCGCAGTCAACCATTTCACCATACAGCTGATTTAGTCTATTAAAAAAAAAACACATCATCCTCATATTCATAATTTCCTTTTCGCTCCACTCATGCGCTCCGGATAATTTCCCAGTCAGCATAATTACAAACAACAGGTAACAGGTAATGCCAGCAAACAGAAGGGGCAGATCCATATGATCGCCTAGGAAATCTGAAATACTCTTGTGGAGACTAATGGCAGAAAATTGACTGAAACAGATAACTGACAACGGAAAATGGTTTCTCGACCAGATTATATATATATATATATATATATATATATATATATATATATATATATATATATATATATATATATATATATATGTATGTATATATATATATAATATATATATATGTATATATATATATAATATATATATATATATATATATATATATATATATATATATATATATATATATATATATATATATATATATATATATATATATAATAAATAAACAAATATATATATATTTACATATAAAAAAACACACACACACACAAACACACACTATATATAAACTGGTCTGAGAACACCTTTGGCTGTGCTTGCCCCCCAAAAGTAGTATTATATATGACTATTCTTTTGGAAACATATATCTACATTGTATTTCTTTGGCATACCGATCATCTGAGTAAGACATTTTTTTTTTTGTTTGTTTGAAAAACAAGAAATCTTAAAAAGAAAAGAAAGAAAAGAAAGAAGGAAAAGCATTAAAACTACCCTATATGAGCACGTAAGTTATTCCTATCAGTTATTTATGACAAAAAGCTTTTCTACTAATATATCTCTTAAAAAGAAGAAGAAAAAAATTAAATAAAAAATTCATACATCACAAATGGAAAAAATTCATTAATAACACTAGCATACAAAAAAAACAACAACAACACAGCATGAACAAAAACATTAAAAAAGGGAATGATTTATTCAATGCAAATATACTTATTTAGGATTACACTAATCAGGGATTCTGCCATAAGATAGATATGATAGTACATACACAATAACAAACCTATAGTTGGAGTCAACTGAACGCCCGTGGCAGGCTTACCTGAGACTGGCGGTCATGGGGATGATACACAGGATACGGATAGAGGCGATCATAGTACTCAGGAGCAAACAAAATACACCTCTTGTAGCCGACCAATTGGCAAAAGAAGTTCTGTTGCTCATCATAATGAACAGGTGTAATATTACCTGAAACCAAAGCAAAATGGATAAATCTTAAACTCTCATTAAAGGTCAAAATAACTTTATATATATATCATGGAGCTTCATAGATAGCACTTGCCTTTGAAAGTTCTATTTCTAACAACAAAGTCATTAAAGACTGGAACCTACAGGCTTGTAATATTGATCACACCATCAGCTGTCTTTATGTAACTATCTATTTATTAGTACCAGTTCATTCCTTTTTTTTTTTTTTTTTTTTTTTTTTTTTTTTTTTTTGAGAGAAATTCTTCGGCAGATACAAGTTTTCTGGTAATTTTTGTAATCAAAAAACAAAATTAACAGTGAAAAGATAACAGAAGACAAATAAAGAATACTGTGCTAGAGGCATTTTGAGAAAATAATGAATAATTACATAAAATACAGACAGTATTAATGTATTGTAACACGTGATATATTGCAATCATTCTGTGCATGTAGGTGAATGTCTGTGCCTGTATGCATACAAGTATAAATAAATGCAGTGGAAATTACAAAATGCCTCAATGTCTATACTTCAATTTTGTTAAATTTACTTATGTCTCTGAGGTACTTTACCACAGAATCATTTTTTTACTAGTCAACATAGTGTATATTAAACAGTTCTTGAGCATTTTGGGATAATAATGAATAGCAACATAAAATAAGGACAGTATTAATGCAACTCTTGATAATCATATACTGCAATCTTTCTGTGCTGGTAAGTGAATGTTTGTGCCGATATGCATACAAGCTGGAATACATGTAATGGAAATTACAATATGCATCAATGTCTGTACCTAAATTTATCTAACTCCTATGATCCAGATGATGTGACCATCACATCCTAAAAAATCTGTCTTGAGGGACAGGTGACGTAAACATGCCATCATAGGATAATCTGGCTGTGGGCAGGAATGAGGCGAACTTGTTATCGTAAGAATTTCGGCTGAAAGTCTGGGTGATAGAAAAGACTCGCCATGAGTGCAAAAATCTCTTGGAGGTGATTAGACTCATTTGAAGTTTAGAAAGGGGCTTTTGCATTATTTCCATCGATAAAAGAGTGTGGAATGTGCTGGAAGAGCACTGGCTAAAGAGAGGATGCCCTGTCCATGCTCAACATCCTATTCCTGGGCACTGTGATGGAAGCACAGGTTGTAGGTTGTATTACAAAAACATGAATATCACGAAAAAAAAACAACAACATTTAAATGACACAAATAACAAAATATTACTTATTGTTATAGTTACTGTACTGGGTTATAAAAAAAAATAAAATTAATCAAAAATAAATAAATAAATAAATAAATAAACACATTTATTTTACACAAATAACAAAACATTACTTATTGTTATAGTTACTGTACTGGGTTATGGATTACCTAGAGAAATGACATGGGAGTCTGAGCAAAGAAAACACTTTTACTCTCTGAATAAAACAAATCAAATGAAAAATAAGAATATTGCAAAATAGCAAAAAACTAAAAATGCTTATGCATAAAAAGAGAAAATAACATTGTGAAAGGGCGGCATAGAGTCTTTTCCCTGCCCACCAGCCTCTAAGACGCGCACCAGCCTAATGACCGTATTTTGGGCCATGTGATTGGTTGACCGTATGTTGGGCCATGTGATTGTTTGACTGTATTTTGGGCCATGTGACTGGTTGACTGAATTTTGGGCCATGTGATTGCTTGACTGTATTTTGGGCCATGTGATTGCTTGACCATATTTTGGGCCGTGTGCTTGCTTGGCCGTATTTTTGGGCTATGTGATTGGTTGACCGTATTTTGGGCTATGTGACTGCTTGACTGTATTTTGGGCCATGTGATTGGTTGACCGTATTTTGGGCCATGTGATTGGTTGACCGTATTTTGGGCCATGTGATTGGTTGACCGTATTTTGGGCCATGTGATTGGTTGACCGTATTTTGGGCCATGTGATTGGTTGACCCTATTTTGGGCCATGTGATTGGTTGACCCTATTTTGGGCCATGTGATTGCTTTACCCTATTTTGGGCCATGTGATTGCTTGACCCTATTTTGGACCATGTGATTGCTTGACCCTATTTTGGACCATGTGATTGCTTGACCCTATTTTGGACCACGTGATTGCTTGACCTTATTTTGGGCCATGTGACTGCTGTGAAGCCACTGGATCCAAGGGGCTACTCTACCTAAGCTTCGGAGGTATCTTACCACAGTATTTTTTTTTATTAGTCACTATAATGTAATTGATAAAAACATATAATATGAAGAAAACAAAACAATTCCACAATGCTTGAGCCATAAACAGAATGATATTGAGTTCACAGTTTCATATATATATATATATATATATATATATATATATATATAAATATATATATATATATATATATATATATATATATATATATATATATATATATATATAAATATATATATATATATATATATATATATATATATATATATTTATATACATATATATATATATATATATATATATATATATATATATACATATATACATATATACATATATACATATATACATATATACATATATCTATCTATCTATCTATCTATCTATCTATCTATCTATCTATCTATCTATCTATCTATCTATCTATCTATCTATCTATCTATTATATATATATATATATATATATATATATATATATATATATATATATATATATATATATATATATATATATCACTCTGTTTAAGATTATAGAGTTAAAAAGAACAATCACCACACATTTTTCCTTACTTTCCATGCCCACTAATAATAGGTTTGAGGTAAGTGGTCCCCAATTATTTTTCTTCTGCAGGACGTTAAGCCACTCCCAGTTGAACTGCAGGAAGTCCATGACAATAGCTTGGCCAACAGTATTATTCAAGCCTTGCTGAAGATATATTCTGCAAAAAATAATATTTCAAGTCACATCAGCTGCATATGGACAGTCATATCTCCATGGTAAAAAACACCAAATGATTGTGGTAATCTAATATTTCCACATGTGCACACATTAAAATATAATTGAACTGCAATAAGGAGACAAACGGTAAGATGTATTACCTTAGCAACGCATATTATTATGATATCACACACAACCACATATATACAAAAGACAAAGCTGCATATATATCAGCAAAACTAGTTATAATCACTTATACAGAACATTCTGGCCTTTGGTTATCATAGTTCAAAGAAACATAGTGCCGAAAATTCCAACCTAATCCATCAGTGATATATGGCCGGTTTGTTAAATTTGTGCAAAGCCCGACCCAAAGAATATTTGTATACTTGACATGCATAAATAATTAAATAAATTCATATCTATCAGTCTAGACATGCATATTAACCAGGCAAAATGATAGTTAAAGGTATATCTATCAGATATATAGACAGATATTAATTTATTTCTGCATATACGTATGTCTGTATTTATGGAAATTCACTCGCACAATTTTAACAAACCGGCTGATTATGTCTGGTGACATTGGTAACAATAAATATTCATTTCACCTCATAAAAAAAATTAGTTGTTGCTTCCTACACAGTCTGCCACTAAATTTCTATTTATGGGTACTCAGCCTTATCTCTGGAAATATTCCCCCATATTATAGTATCACCCAAATACTCCAAATATCCATCCAAAGTACAAGCATAGGCCACGTAGTTTTTTCTGAGCAAGTGTGTAGCTACAGCAGTGTTTACCCATCACAGCATACTACACAACGTTCTCCTGCCAGTCTTGCTGGAACTATTACAGAAAGAGGCACATGGCTTCTCTGTACCTAAAGGACAGTAATCATTCATAAAAGAGGTACCTCATCAAAACACCTAACATGCTGCATTGAATACTTTTCATTCATATTGTGCCCTGGCACATTGGTGGGTCACCAACACAGTGTACCAGCAGCAGCAGAAATGATGGAGACGAAAGTGATAATGATGATGGTGATGATGATAATGATGATGATGATGATGATAGAGAGAGAGAGAGAGAGAGAGAGAGACAGAGACAGAGAGAGAGAGAGAGAGAGAGAGAGAGAGAGAGAGAGAGAGAGAGAGAGAGAGAGAGAGAGAGAGAGAGAAGAGAGAGAAAGAGAGAAAGAGAGAAAGAGAGAAAGAGAGAGAGAGAGAGAGAGAGAGAGAGAGAGAGAGAGAGAGAGAGAGAGAGAGAGAGAGAGAGAGAGAGAGAGAGAGAGAGAGAGAGAGAGAGAGAGAGAGAGAGAAGAGAGAGAGAGAGAGAGAGAGAGAGAGAGAGAGAGAGAGAGAGAGAGAGAGAGAGAGAGAGAGAGAGAGAGAGAGAGAGAGAGAGAGAGAGAGAGAGAAAGAGAAAGAGAAAGAGAAAGAGAGAAATAGAGAAAGAGAGAGAGAGAGAGAGAGAGAGAGAGAGAGAGAGAAAGAGAGAGAAAGAGAGAAAGAGAGAGAGAGAGAGAGAGAGAGAGAGAGAGAGAGAGAGAGAGAGAGAGAGAGAGAGAGAGAGAGAGAGAGAGAGAGAGAGAGAGAGAGAGAGAGAGAGAGAGAGAGAAAGAGAGAGAGAAAGAGAGAGAGGGAGGGAGGGAGGGAGAGAGGGAGAGAGGAGAGAGGAGAGAGAGAGAGAGAGAGAGAGAGAGAGAGAGAGAGAGAGAGAGAGAGAGAGAGAGAGAGAGAGAGAGAGAGAGAGAGAGAGAGAGAGAGAGAGAGAGAGACAGAGAGAAAGAGAAAGAAAGAAAGAGAAAGAAATAGAAAGAGAAAGAAAGAAAGAGAGAAGAAGAGAGAGAGAGAGAGAGAGAGAGAGAGAGAGAGAGAGAGAGAGAGAGAGAGAGAGAGAGAGAGAGAGAGAGAGAGAGAGAGAGAGAGAGAGAGAGAGAAAGAGAAAGAGAAAGAGAGAGAGAGAGAGAGAGAGACAGAGAGAGAGAGAGAGAGAGAGAGAGAGAGAGAGAGAGAGAGAGAGAGAGAGAGAGAGAGAGAGAGAGAGAGAGAAAGAAAGAAAGAAAGAAAGAAAGAAAGAAAGAAAGAAAGAAAGAAAGAAAGAAAGAGAGAGAGAGAGAGAGAGAAAGAAAGAGAAAGAGAAAATGAGAGAGAGAGAGAGAGAGAGAGAGAGAGAGAGAGAGAGAGAGAGAGAGAGAGAGAGAGAGAGAGAGAGAGAGAGAGAGAGAGAGAGAGAGAAAGAAAGAAAGAAAGAAAGAAAGAAAGAAAGAAAGAAAGAAAGAAAGAAAGAAAGAGAGAGAGAGAGAGAACACACACTCCGGAGTCATATTAGGAAGTAAGTGTTCACATACACTAACTGAGAGAGATGAGAAAAAGATATTATGGCTGCTCTCTCTCTCTTTTCCTGAAGGATTTAAGGTACCCAGAAAAAAAGCTAGAGGAGGAAAAACAGTCTGTAATGAGGGTGAAGACAAGCTATACCTCTGTATCACATGTTTTACAGAGAAGCACAATGCATAAAAAGCAGAGAAGTAGACTTTTCTTTTTCATATGCAAAATGTCCTAATATGTGTAAAATATTATTGCTATTCAATGCATGTCGTTTTTCATGATTAGGAGATATATTTCTGTGCACTAAGGACATCTTCAATTCAAAAGTTCAAATTTCTTTCAACAAATAATTGCTAATTTTCACTTTATCATTAATATGATGAATGAAAGTGGTTATCAGCTTTACAATTGACATCTGAATGGCAGGATTGTATTAAATTAGTTCTTGCATTCTATAATATTGCTTGGATGGAAGAAGCACATAAAATTTATTTCATCTTTATATAATAAATAATCATATATATTCTATTTCATTATCCTTTTCTTCATGTCTCGTACAAAAGTATCAAAAACGTAAACAAAAAAATAGTCAATCAACATTTATAAAGGTAAAAAAATAACATTACAATAATACTTTTGTTTAATCATTTTGTATCAACAGTGTACTAATGCAGTAAGTGGCACATCTGTGGCTCTAGATGCAAGCAGTGCCAACGGGAAAACGTTTCGTTCACTTTCTTATTGTTTTATTAAATGTTTCTACACATAGATGGCTCTGCCAGTGCTTAGCCACTAAAGAGATCTTGTGACTTTACCTCTCCTTGAAACAGCGGGAAAATGCTTTTTTTTTTTTTTACTAATGCTATCAATATCGACACAGTTATTTTTGTTATAAACATTATAATTACTATATTGTTATTGACATTACTAACAGCAGTATTAGATTCTAATAAATATTGAGAATCAAGGAAAAGGGTAAACAGGTGAGACAGGTAGTTCTCGTAACTGACTCATTGGCGACAGTACTTCTAGAGTGGGCATGACATGTACGCACATGCCATCGCCGGCAGCAAGTGGTTAAAATTCTAAAATTCTAATTAAAACATACATTTCACTGAGGCTACCTCTCCAATGGGTGGCATGCTTTCTATCAATCAAAACGAAAAAATTTACTATTTGACATTGCCAACAAATGCTACATTTTTTGCCATGCCTTCCCAGTGGATAAATGCTAAGTGAGGGCGACACAACAATGTGCTCGACAAACGACGATATAGTAATAATTCATGTTCTTCTCTTATTTTGGCGTTTCATATTTCTGAGGATTCACAATCAAATCATCAAAATCAGTGAAAATTACCGACCTTTGCCCACCAAGATGGAAGAAGCAAGAAGTGTAGCCTTTGGGGATACATCAGCATAGTGGATACAAGAGGTAAATACTATCATATTAACTTTTAAAATAAGTGATCCTACAAAGCACTGGCCAAAATGAAACATATTTTTCTAATTACATTTCTAGACAACAATCAGCAAAATAGCAAAAGCAAAGACTGAGACTTTCTTACAGGAACGTACACTGTACATTTGCTAAGAGAAGCTACACAGCCTATATGTTAGCACTCCTGACAGATTACTTGAATCAAACAACAGTATGGGAGAACATTTCCTGAAGATAGCAATTGTAAGTAAAAATTTAGTGACAAACTTTGTATAACCTTCGTATAAACTTTGTATAAACTTTGTGTAACGTAGTGACAAATTTTCTATTTGGTGAAATGAATACTTAATGACAGCTTTCTTGCTACCAGTGATATCAGAGAAAATATTGCTGGCAAATAAGATAGCAGGTCACAAACTTTTCTTGGCAGCCGCACATAATCATAGCATTTTACAAATCTAATGATGACTATGAATATCAGAAGAAATAAAGAAAGATAAATCTCTGCATGTGTGTGTGTGTGTGTGTTTGTGTGTGTGTGTGTGTGTGTGTGTGTGTGTGTGTGTGTGTGTGTGTGTGTGTGTGTGTGTGTGTGTGTGTGTGTGTGTGTGTGTGTGTGTGTGTGTGTGTGTGTGTGTGTGTGTGCGTGCGTGCGTGCGTGCGTGCGTGCGTGCGTGTGTGTGTGTGTGTGTGTGTGTGTGTGTGTGTGTGTGTGTGTGTGTGCATGGATGGACAATTTGGTCTGGCTGACTGTGTTCGATAATTTGTGAAAGTATATAATTAACCTCATAATGCCTGCTGAAGATGAACGGAGATTCCTGAACAACGGCGATCAGAATGGTGAGTCTCACGCTTAACAGGGATTAAAGGTGTAATGCTTTGTATTGTGCATAGTCATGTACTAGTGCATATGTAGTATAGGCCTAGTGGCACCTAATTCATTCACCTGAGCAAGACTTCATCCGCTACTCAGCAGCACGGAGAGATTAAAATCAGAAGTTTTAGCTATGTTTTTCCCACAATGCACAGTAGACTTGGAAGGTTCTTCATTCACATGCGTGTGCCGTCAGTGGCATTGCATATTATCTGCAAGAATCACCCGAGGTGAAAAGTCATGACAGTTGTCAGCTGATGTTCTGTACTGCACTGACTGCCTGCACATATGATTAGTACATTTTGTGTACGGTAGCCATTTTGTGGATTGCCGTGATGTTCACGTCATGTTTTCTCTTGGTTGTCAAAAAATAAAGTACTTCGTCTGCCTGCCAACCAAATATGTAATGCATATTTTTCAATGCTGATATGTAATTGAAGATTACTTTCCTGATTTTGACTGGTTAGTCAGACTTGAAGAGCTGTCTGCTTCTGCTTTGTTTTTTGAGGTATGGTCACGTGATCCGAAACCATGGTTTTGAACAATAAAATATATTATCTAGCCTTTTGGTCAGGTGAGACAACCAGATTCTTTGGAATCTGTAAAACAGAACAGAGGTCTCTCAGGCCAAATGTGGGTGACTACAGAAAGAGCCGCTGGAGTCCCACTGGGAACTGTAATTGCCCACCCCTGTGTGTGTGTGTGTGTGTGTGTGTGTGTGTGTGTGTGTGTGTGTGTGTGTGTGTGTGTGTGTGTGTGTGTGTGTGTGTGCGTGCATGCATGTGTGTGTGAGCATATGAATGTGTGCATCTGTATGCTTATGATTGTATGTATGTATGTGTATGTGCATGTGTGGAGGCCTAAGTGAATGTGTGTAAGTATATGTAAATATTCATTCAACTTATCTAGGATTTTTGCAACACAAGTACAAAAAGTCTACAAAATGCACAAAAAGAAAAGGTGGAAAAGTGATATGTCTGTTCCTTACATTTGCCAAGCTAAGAAAAGATTTCGTGCACAAGCCAATCCTACCTCTCATCTCCTTCTTTCCATTCTTTCAGCTTCCTTACAAATTCAGGGAAAGACATGTCAACTCTCCGTGTGGGTGGGATGAAGTTACTGCTGTACTGTCGAATCTTCGCCTCATCGTAATATTTAAATTTGTTGTCTTTTGATACAAACACCATGTATTTCTCACTACCCATGTTCTCTGCTAGGTAATCCAGGTCCCATTTCAAGGCTGAATCACAAAGCTTTGTATCTGTTAGGACCACAGGTTTCTGGAAGAGACAATTAGAGAAGATAGTACATTTGTTTTGTCTTGTGTAATCCAACACTCACAGTCTAAGCATAAAATTACATTAATCTCTGAACACAGCAATTACTATCATGCCTGTCCACTCCAAGACAAACTCTGGTCTTTGATATTTCAAAAGTGATTTTACACATCAGAAATGCACATACACGCTACAGATTGGAACATCAAAGCTAAAAACAAGGACCTCTAGCAAAAGTAAGTACAAGTTCTGGATGTAAGCTAAATACAGGACCCTCTAGCAAAAGTAACAAGTTCTGGATGTAGGTAAAACACGTATAGCCCATGAAACATGTAGATCTATAAAAAAAAATAGCTTTAAAACATAAACTCTTACAAATACAATGAAGAGTTAAGAAGGAAGAAAAGAAAGTCATGAAAATCTAACCCTGCAAGTAAGTGGGTATATGCCTGACTTAGCAGAGGAAAGGGATAAGATGCTGGGTGTTGACTGAACAAATACATCAGGCAGTGCCAGGTTTACTGGCTCTAAGTCCCAACATTTCATTCACGACAAAATAGGGGCAGAATAATAATCTTGGACCTCCGGGGCCAGAAGAAAGGTGATGGGGTCAGAGAGGGAAGAATAAAGAAGATGGATGTGGTTGAACAAAATAAAACAGACAATAACATATTTAAATGTCTAACTTTTCTACATCCTGTTCACCTTAAGAACATCATGCTAACTTTTGACTGACATATGATCACCTGAATTGGACTTTATATATGAAATAATTTGCACTTCAACTGAAGCATACAGAACATGTATGTAGAACTAAAGAGGAAATAATATCTAATTTCAACTTACTTGACTTGCATGAAACGATGAGTATTATGCAGTTTACAAGCGCTGCATCATGAGTCATATATTCACAAACATCTAGTTACACATAATTTCACTTACAATAAACAGCAAATAAGAGCAATACAGCTTGTCTTTTCTGAAAATGTACTAAATCATCTATTTCTCACAAAATAATAGGAATATGCAAGATTTAAGGGATGCAAAGGAGTTATTCTGGGGTTATCACAATGCAGATACTGTTAATCTGTAATGTAACAGATAATGTAAATCAACTTCTTCAATTTTTAGTAAGTCAATAAAAAGACTTGCAACTTGTCAGCATTGTTTATCCACTGGGCATTCTTTCTGATTCTCCATTTCATCCGTGTTTGTTACTCCAAGCTCTATTCTATGTTCCTTTCCATTCCATATGCTTTTGAGTATCCC
>NC_091570.1:38496150-38503650 GCF_042767895.1 Penaeus vannamei
TTGTGTGTGTATGTACATATATGGATATATGCACACACATATACATAGATAAACAAACGCACATATAGACACACCTACAGATGTACACAAATACACACACACACATATCTATATCTATCTATCTATATATATGTGTGTGTGTGTGTGTGTGTGTGTGCGTGATTGGCGTATATGTATATATATATATATATATATATATATATATATATATATATATATATATATATGTATATGTATATATATGTATATATGTATATATATATTTACACACACACACACACACACACACACACACACACACACACACACACACACATATATATATATATATATATATATATATATATATATATATATATATATATATATATATATATATATATTCATATGTGTGCGTGAGAGGTAAGATGAGAAGAGAAGTATACAAGTACACACATAAATGTATATACACGCGCATATACACACAAGTATGTATATACACAGGCATGCATGTGCACACACCACACACATACACTCACACATAAACACACTCACATACACACACTCACAAACACACGCACACAGACACACTCCCATATTCACACACACACACTAACACAGTCACATACTCCCACATACGCTCACCTACATACGCTCACACATACACACATACGCTCACACATACACACATACGCTCACACACACACTTACGCTCACACATAGAAGCGCAAGTAACAAGGGCGAATCCCAATGGCCGTCCCTGCGTCGTCGAGGAGAGCTGTAAAGTCCTTGCTTAAAGATCCCCAGCGCGAAGCTCCTGGGCGAGGGATCCTATGGGAGAGTGTGTTCCGTTGTCTGCGAAGGACGGGGGTGTGTCGTCAAGCCAGTAGCGTCGCAGACTTCGTTCAAGAAACAGAATTCACGGAGTTGTTAGGGGGTGCGGGGCGCTCCTATTCCACTGGGCTCGTGGCTTCACCTTCCTTGCCCTCCTGATGACGTTTCGTGGGTCGGAAAAGCTTTTCATCTCCTTAAACAGTTCTGAGAGTGAGCCTAAGGTCTATGTAAGTACTTATAGACCTTGAGTGAGCCATTCCTACTTCTCATCATGACCTTGGGTCTGCGCGTGACCGAGCACCTGCAGGAGCTCCACAGTAAGAACATGGTGCATTGTGACCTAAGGTCACACTCGAGTTCGACCCCAAAAGGAGGATAGAGTCCGTTCACTTGATAGATTTCGGGTATCGCGTTGGGCACCAGTTCCTTGATAAGGAGAAGTACTCAACCTCTGATTGGTATTGCGACTGCTTGTTCACGGGTGCTCCCATCAGCGTCAAGTGCGACCTGCAGGGGCTGGAGACCATCTTCGACGACCCATTCCTTGACAGGTGTGACATCCCGCTCGACCTGTTAAAGCTGGCGAGACTCCAGACACGCTGAACGGCCTGATCTCGAGTAAGTGAGGAGGTGCTTCGAGTCGGGATGTGCGGGGCTCGGGGTTGCTCTTCTCCGAGATCGCATGGAGAGGATAAGAGCCATCTTTGACTCGGATGCAAGAGAGGAGGCCAACCACAGAAGAAATCGGTGGTTCTCTCGGAGCAGGGCCAGCGCCACCACATCGTACTGGAGCACAGGATTAAGAGACAAAAAAAAAAAAAAAAAAAAAAAAAAAAAAAAAAAAAAAAAAAAAAAAAAAAAAAAAAAAAAAAACCTGAACCTCTTCTCCTCGGTCGACGCTTTGCCATTTAGTTACACAGAGTACAAGGCACTTCTAGAACCAATGCGAATTTACATATAACAGAATTTCTCATTTTTATATTAATTTGTTCGAGTGGTATGCCATAAGCTTATTTGCAAAGATGTGTAAAGCCGCATGGGTTCTAGAGGTGTCTTGTACTCTGTGTAATTAAATACATTATAAGTATTTAAAGAATAATGATTTTTGATGTTTAAAAATACGCCAAACACAAAAATATGATGGCCAGTTGACATCATATCCTAACGATGACTAAAATAAACAAAAGCCAAACAATGTATATATAGATACATAGATGTGTATATATATACCAGCAAGACTCATTTACACTCTATAATGTAAAAAATGCAGACACACACAAACACACACACTTACACAGTGTGTGTGTGTGTGTGTGTGTAATCCGCAGTCACAACCAACAACGGTATCAAATGTGAACAATAAATTATATTCGGATTACCAAGCGCGAAAATTATGATCTTCATGGTGACGAAGCGAGCGTGGAGGACGGAGTGAAGTGAAAAATGAGGCGAAGGATAATGGCAAAGCGTCGATCGAGGAGAAGACGCAAGATGGATAATACGGCGTGTAGTTGGATTATCGTGTCTTTTTTATCATTCCTTTCCAATTTCTCTTTGTTTTTCTTTCTTTCTTTTTTTTTTTCTTTTTTCTTTTTTTTTTTTTTTGTGGCGTGATTCAAGGCACATTTTGTTGACGGTTTCCTGAAGCATTTGGAAATCAGGGTCGCATTTTTTTTTTTTTTTTTTTTTTTTTTGTCTTTTAATCCTGCGCTCCAGTACGATGTTGTGCGCTGGTCCTGCTCCGAGAGAACCACCGACTTCTTCTGTGGTTGGCCTCCTCTCTTGCAGCCGAGTCAAAGATGGCTCTTATCCTCTCCATGCGATCTCGGAGAAGAACAACCCCGAGCCCCGACGCGAAGCACCTCCTCACGTACTCGAGATCAGGCCGTTCAGCGTGCCTGGAACTCGCGCAGAGTCTCGCCAGCTTTAACAGGTCGAGCGGGATGTCACGCCTGTCAAGGAATGGGTCGTCGAAGATGGTCCCCGGCCTCTGCAGGATGGGGACACACACACACACACACACACAAACACACACACTCACACACACACACACACACACACACACACACACACACACACACACACACACACACACACACACATTTATATATGAGGATATATGCTTGCATTTTTCTCCATTGCAAAACCACACTGATATGTACACCTGGAAAATCCGTAGGGACATGTGTTAAAATGACGCTGCTCACCTGTGCGTAATATTTTAATGGTAGTCACGTGAATACAATAAAGAATTATGAATCATTAGCGCATTTGAATATCTTCTGCATACCTGTCTATCAAAAACATATGTGTATGTAAACGTATAAGTAAATTTGTAAACTCGGTGAAAATGAATAGCAAAATAAAGTGAAATGTCATTCATTAGTGCTACATTTTCCTCAGGGTTACTTACCTTCCAGAGATGTGAGTGAAAAATGGCGCTCTGGACACCCCTTCACTCCGGAAAATGAAGTGCGTCTCGATCAACTCATCCGCGCTAATCTGCGGATAACGGCGAAGGAAATACGTGCAGAGTTGGATGTGGGTGTCAGTGCACTGGAGACGGTGTTGTCATCCAACTCTGCACGCATTTCATTCACTGGTATCCGGCGATTAGCGCGGATGAGCTGGTCGAGGCGCACTTCAAATTTCCGGAACGGTGGCTGTGCAAGGGCGTCCGGAGCGCGATGTGTCACTCACTTCTCTGTCACCTCTCCGGGATCGACGAACTCATCTCCTAACAGGGCTGACATCAATTGCCTCGGTTCCGTGGACGTTGACCAGGCGCCGGTGAGTGTGGGCTGCTCCAACTTCTGCGTGGAGGATGTCCATGCTTCTGACACACGTCCATGGCAGTGGTTGCTTTCTTAGGCTGTCATGCCATCAATATCTGCAACAAAGAAATAAAAAAAATAGGTTACAAGTGCAAATGTTGAGCTATCATAAAGTGTCAAAAGCAATCTCCTCGATTCCCTTGGGGCAGAGTAAAAAATAGGAGGCATTACCTTTGGGACGACCCTCGTAATGCCAGCATGTAAACAAATATAGAATTGCCGAAATCGGGTGTACCAGGTAGGAGTGCAGGCAACTGTGCACTGATGTGCCATGTTTTCAGCTCGGGTGTTACTCCAGAATTACCCACATACACCATGAACAGAGAGAGCAGGGGGCACTGGAACAAGCTTGCATCGCATTTTGCCCCAAAGGCAGAATGTCAAGTGACAGATAGATGATTGTCACAATATTACTTAGGATTGAAAACAGCTTGACTCGCGCCACGTGCAACCTTGGTCTAAAACCACCATGCCACGTGCCACTTGCTACGTGCCATTTGTCACGCATGACGTGCCACCTTGGTTTGAAAGCAGCCTTATTTGTGGGCCTAGACCAAACTCATCAGTGCGCCCATTGAAGTGGCCCCCTTAGTGGTAGTCCCCTGTATTGGTAGGCCTCAACATTGTACCACATAGTGTGTATATTGCATAAGGCTTTCATGAATGCGAACATATTCAATAAAATACGCGATAAATTAGCTTTAAATACCTGTTTGCCTGTTGGTAAATCCGGCACTGTATATCATAACTCTCACTGAACTATACTAATCACTCTAGTAATATAAAGAAGGATTAAAGTAACAAAACAAAATGTCTTTGCCAGAAAAAGGTATAGTATGGGTCTAGAGTGTAATGCGGGGTCAGTCAGGTTCTTGTAAACCGTACCTACACAGAAGTCAGACATAGATGGGAAGTAAATTGTTTTATGTAGGCTTTTCATTCGTATCTATTATCTACTTGCTAAATTGACCTTAGTAAAATCAGGTCAGTCAGGGTAAAACAGCTGATTAGAATGTTATCACTTGTATGTACTGAGATTTCATACTTGTTATACATAGTTATATTAGCATCTAGTGCAAAGAAACAAACCTGTTACAATTTTAGATTTCTTTTGTTCAGCCTTCTAGAAACATTAACGATTGTTCATTATAACTAAGTAAACTTTAGTGAAGATAATTGTGTACGAAATAAACATTACTTTTACTAGTGATGTTCAACATTTCCTTTCATTTTAGTTGCATTTCAATACCCTTCACGATAAGTACTTCCGCCAATTATTGTTCGCAGTAATAAGGATGCTGGGGATATATATACTCAAGATATATGTATGATTTTTCTTCACAAAACATCGTTTGAGAACTAAATGACAATTTCGTGATAGAATAAACACATACATTAAAATACTGCATCTTATATGACACGAAATTACTAACATATACCTTAGTTATACATTGTTGATATCAATCACGTTTAGACTTTGCTAATACCAATACATGTAATTTTTTAACCATAATTGGATCCCTTTCCACTGAGCTGAAAATTTGCAGATTATATTCCTCTTCACGTACCCATCAAAAGACACGAGCAGAGTGGGCGATTTTGCCAAAGGCCTGTATTTTTTACTCAGCTTGAAGGAATGAATTATACCTACTTTTATTAATACCTCTATGCACTCCATGAATGAATGAAAGGTATTTTATGTGTAGGTTACCAGGCCAAGAAGGCTATGAAGTCAAAAACGCCTGAAAAGCCATTGAAACTTTAACATACTGTATACTGTACAAAATGTAAACTAGATACTGTACAAAATGTAAACTGGATACTGTAGAAAATGTAAACTGGATACTATACAAAATGTAAACTGGATACTGTACAGAATGTAAACTGGATACTGTACAAAATGTAAACTGGATACTGTACAAAATGTAAACTGGATACTGTACAAAATGTAAACTGGATACTGTACAAAATGTAAAATGGATACCGTACAAAATGTAAACTGGATACTGTACAAAATGTAAACTGGATACTGTACAAAATGTAAACTGGATACTGTACAAAATGTAAACTGGATAATGTACAAAATGTAAACTGGATACTGTACAAAATGTAAACTGGATAATGTACAAAATGTAAACTGGATATTGTACAAAATGTAAACTAGATACTGTACAAAATGTAAACTGGATACTGTACAAAATGTAAACTGGATACTGTACAAAATGTAAACTGGATACTGTACAAAATGTAAACTGGATACTGTACAAAATATAAACTGGATACTGTACAAAATGTAAACTGGATACTGTACAAAATGTAAACTGGATACTGTACAAAATGTAAACTGGATACTGTACAAAATGTAAACTGGATACTGTACAAAATGTAAACTGGATACTGTACAAAATGTAAACTGGATAATGTACAAAATGTAAACTGGATAATGTACAAAATGTAAACTGGATATTGTACAAAATGTAAACTGGATATTGTACAAAATGTAAACTGGATACTGTACAAAATGTAAACTAGATACTGTACAAAATGTAAACTGGATACTGTACAAAATGTAAACTGGATACTGTACAAAATGTAAACTGGATACTGTACAAAATGTAAACTGGATACTGTACAAAATGTAAACTGGATACTGTACAAAATGTAAACTGGATACTGTACAAAATGTAAACTGGATACTGTACAAAATGTAAACTGGATACTGTACAAAATGTAAACTGGATACTGTACAAAATGTAAACTGGATACTGTACAAAATGTAAACTGGATACTGTACAAAATGTAAACTGGATACTGTACAAAATGTAAACTGGATACTGTACAAAATGTAAACTGGATACTGTACAAAATGTAAACTGGATACTGTACAAAATGTAAACTGGATACTGTACAAAATGTAAACTGGATACTGTACAAAATGTAAACTGGATACTGTACAAAATGTAAACTGGATAATGTACAAAATGTAAACTGGATACTGTACAAAATGTAAACTGGATACTGTACAAAATGTAAACTGGATACTGTACAAAATGTAACCTGGATACTGTACAAAATGTAAACATGAACATCTGCTTTTCTAGCCTTTCCCTTCTACATATGTGCAGGATTTAATTTTGAACTTAATTCTAGATTAAACTTTGATACTGGATTCACTTTAATTGCACGTACAGAAGACGCCCTTAATAAAACCCACATTTTTCGGTTATTCTCGTGACAATAAAGATAATAGGAATAATGGTGATCATTATGATGATGAAGATGATAATAGTAAGAATGCTGAAGATGATTATAGTTACAGTAATATTAATTATGATAATGATGATGATGATAACAACAGTAATGCAGATTATAATGAAAATGGTAATAAAGATAATAGTGCGAACAATGAGTAATTAGTAATGGAAATGGTAATGATAATAGTAATAATATTACTAATGAAAATAATAGTGATAATAATAACAATGATGATAACGGTAATAATGATAATAGTGATAATAACAATAATAATAATAATTATAATAAATATAATATAGATACAATAATGATGATGATAATAATGATAATAATGCTAGTGATAATAATGGTAATGATAATAATGATAATGATCATAAAAATGTGATGATAACAGTTATTATTATCATTGTCATTACGACCATTATCGTTATCAAACTATGATCATAATGATAATGATAACAATGATGATGATAATAATAACAGCAACAAAAATATTAACCAACCATCGCTTCCTTGTCCTTTGACCAATGACCTTTGACCCTTGCAATATCGACAGATTTTTTTTCACGGTCTTATGGTGATAAGTTGCTGGCGCAGC
>NC_091570.1:38506150-38508650 GCF_042767895.1 Penaeus vannamei
GAGAGAGAGAGAGAGAGAGAGAAGAGAGAAAGAGAGAAAGAGAGGATAGAGAGAGAGAGAGAGAGAGAGAGAGAGAGAGAAAGAGAGAGAAAGAGAAAGAGAGAGAGAGATAGATAGATAGATAGATAGATAGAGAGAGAGAGAGAGAGAGAGAGAGAGAGAGAGGGAGAAAAAGAAGGAAGAAGGGAGTCCAAATGAGCGACAGGCTTCAATCAGGGCTACTCTACGTAACCACCTCTACACCGCTCTGACACAGGCACGCATAGAACGAGCTGAGTGCCAACATGGGCTCGATCAGCAATGCCAGCGTCACTGTCCGCGCCCCAACGCTCCTGAAGGTGTACGACGGCGGCGAGGGCCTTGCAGAGGTGTGCGGCAGGGGGTGCATCGATGACTCAGGAGACTTCTGCTGCTGCCCCGAGGAGGATCCGTGATTCATAAAACTCCCAGGCATTGGAGAGGAGGTTCTGTGTTTACGTTTGATTCTCTTCAGTCCCCCCTCTGTTTGGTCCGTTTTCTATGATTTGACGTTATTAGTTATTACTTCCCAAAGATATGTATGTTTGAAGGCTGATAGATTTACGGTTATTTCCTCATCTCTGGCACAATTTTGTATTTTTTTTTTTGCTGTGTTTGAGTGTTGAACAACCTTAGTAACTAGAATACCTGAATGTTAAATTCGATTTGCACCCGGGAGGCACTTTTCAGTTCAACGTACACGAGGTAGCGGAAATACGCCCTTTTTATTCATTTTTTTTTCAGGTTTAAGAGCGCAGTTACATTTCCACATTAATGGGGGCGAGTTTTTCGTTTTTAAAGGTGCGAGATGGCTGCGAGGAAGCGAGAGTATCCGATGTTATTCGATATCTTAGGAGCTCACGTTATTCCTAGAGCAGTGTTGTCCAAACTGGGGTCCGCAATATAGATCATAAGGGTACGTGAACAAGCATTATGTTGTGTATTTTTAAAGCATTTTGTTATTAAATACTCTTTTTTATTTGTTTATTAAATTCGAATTTATTGACTAACACCTGCAATGCAGTCTTTTCATAATTAGTATATTTTTTGCATTGTAAAACAGTTTGTTTAGCCATGGTGGATAGGGGGAGGGGGTAAAATTATATATGTAGAATAGGTATGAATGAGAATGAATATATTTGACCGGTTTCTATTATATCTTATATTTACGACGGAGATATAATCGAAACCGTTCAAATACATCTCTCGTATTGTGAAGATACTCATTCTCATTCATACCTTACATTTGTCAACATGAATACGGTTCATAAAATCATATCCCCGATATATAAGCATAGCAGTCTGGCTAGAGGACACAAACCCTTCACCTAGCCTCCTATCCATTTCTATTCAGAGTAAGGCATTTACCCTGTTTGCCTTATCCACACTAGTAAATCGATTAACGCTTCAATCTAGCCATTGTTTAAACCACCATGATAGAAGCACGAGATTCCAAGAATGTTCGAGAGTGGGCGATAAGGGTTACCCTTTACACACGTATGCAATAGAATGCTATACTTAGATAAAACACAGTTTAATTCGCATGTCTGTTATTACAATTATAATCTATATCTTGTTTGCAAAGATGCTCATGCTAACTACTAGTGTTTTTCCTATCCTATTTAGCACTGATATTTTTTTTTATGATATTCAGCATTGATATATCTAAACTGTTATACTTAGATAAAACACAGTTTAATTCGCATGTCTGTTATTACAATTATAATCTATATCTTGTTTGCAAAGATGCTAATGCTAACTACTAGTGTTTTTCCTATCCTATTTAGCACTGATATTTTTTATGATATTCAACATCGATATATCTAGACTGTTATACTTAGATAAAGCACAATTTAATTCGCATGTCTGTTATTACAATTATAATCTATATCTTGTTTGCAAAGATGCTCATGCTAACTACTAGTGTTTTTGCTATCCTATTTATCACTGATTTTTTTTTTTTTTTTTTTTTTTTTTGTATTCAGCATCGATATATGTAAACTGATAAAATGGTAATGAAATGCAAGTAGTGATGATTATGGCTGTAACAATACGATAAAGGTGAAGAATAATGAAAAATGCTGGTAAACATAGACATAATAATCGTAATGATAGTGGGAGTATTGATAAGTGAGAATAAATGAGCTTGATGATAACTATAATAATATTTACGATAACAACCATTTAAACAGAATTGCTACCACTACTGATAACAATAATAATAACTGGTAGTTACAGTGGTGGAAGTTACAGTGGTGGTAGTTACAGTGGTGGTAGTTACAGTGGTGGTAGTTACAGTGGTGGTAGTTACAGTGGTTGTAGTTACAGTGGTGGTAGTTACAGTGGTGGTAGTTACAGTGGTGGTAGTTACAGTGGTGCATAGGAGAAGGTAACGGTGTAAGGGTGAATAATTAAATACTCATGATGGAAGTGAAGAGAAAATACATATTTGTGGCTGAATAGACATTTACGACTGATTGTA
>NC_091570.1:38518650-38523650 GCF_042767895.1 Penaeus vannamei
ATAATTGTCATAAAAATACTTAAGTCAAGCCTTGCTATCTATAATTGTCATAAAAATACTTAAGTCAAGCCTTGCTATCTATAATTGTCATAAAAATACTTAAGTCAAGCCTTGCTATCTATAATTGTCATAAAATTACTTAAGTCAAGCCTTGCTATCTATAATTGTCATAAAAAATTACTTAAGTCAACCCTTGCTATTTATAATTGTCATAAAATTACTTAAGTCAAGCCTTGCTATCAATAATTGTCATAAAAAATCACTTCAGTCAAGCCTTGCTATCTATAATTGTCATAAAAATACTTAAGTCAAGCCTTGCTATCTATAATTGTCATAAAAATACTTAAGTCAAGCCTTGCTATCTATAATTGTCATAAAAATACTTAAGTCAAGCCTTGCTATCTATAATTGTCATAAAAATACTTAAGTCAAGCCTTGCTATCTATAATTGTCATAAAAATACTTAAGTCAAGCCTTGCTATCTATAATTGTCATAAAATACTTAAGTCAAGCCTTGCTATCTATAATTGTCATAAAAATACTTAAGTCAAGCCTTGCTATCTATAATTGTCATAAAAATACTTAAGTCAAGCCTTGCTATCTATAATTGTCATAAAAATACTTAAGTCAAGCCTTGCTATCTATAATTGTCATAAAAATACTTAAGTCAAGCCTTGCTATCTATAATTGTCATAAAAATACTTAAGTCAAGCCTTGCTATCTATAATTGTCATAAAAATACTTAAGTCAAGCCTTGCTATCTATAATTGTCATAAAAATACTTAAGTCAAGCCTTGCTATCTATAATTGTCATAAAAATACTTAAGTCAAGCCTTGCTATCTATAATTGTCATAAAAATACTTAAGTCAAGCCTTGCTATCTATAATTGTCATAAAAATACTTAAGTCAAGCCTTGCTATCTATAATTGTCATAAAAATACTTGTCAAGCCTTGCTATCTATAATTGTCATAAAAATACTTAAATCAAGCCTTGCTATTTATAATTGTCATAAAAAAATACTTAAGTCAAGCCTTGCTATCTATAATTGTCATAAAAAAATACTTAAGTCAAGCTTTGCTATCTATAATTGTCATAAAAATACTTAAGTCAAGCCTTGCTATCTATAATTGTCATAAAAAATACTTAAGTCAAGCCTTGCTATCTATAATTGTCATAAAAATACTTAAGTCAAGCCTTGCTATCTAGAATTGTCATAAAAATACTTAAGTCAAGCCTTGCTATCTATAATTGTCATAAAATACTTGTCAAGCCTTGCTATCTATAATTGTCATAAAATACTTGTCAAGCCTTGCTATCTATAATTGTCATTAAAAGATTACTTAAGTCAAGCCTTACAATCTATAATTGTCATAAAAATACTTAAGTCAAGCCTTGCTATCCATAATTGTCATAAAATACTTAAGTCAAGCCTTGCTATCTATAATTGTCATAAAAATACTTAAGTCAAGCCTTGCTATCTATAATTGTCATAAAAATACTTAAGTCAAGCCTTGCTATCTATAATTGTCATAAAATACTTAAGTCAAGCCTTGCTCTCTATAATTGTCATAAAAATACCTAAGTCAAGCCTTGCTATCTATAATTGTCATTAAAAGATTACTTAAGTCAAGCCTTGCTATCTATAATTGTCATAAAAATACCTAAGTCAAGCCTTGCTATCTATAATTGTCATAAAAAATACTTAAGTCAATCCTTGCTATCTATAATTGTCATAAAAATTACGTAAGTCAAGCCTTGCTCTCTATAATTGTCATAAAAATACCTAAGTCAAGCCTTGCTATCTATAATTGTCATAAAAAATACTTAAGTCAAGCGTTGCTATCTATAATTGTCATAAAAAATACTTAAGTCAAGCCTTGCTATCTATAATTGTCATAAAAATACCTAACTCAAGCCTTGCTATCTACAATTGTCATAAAAATACTTAAGTCAAGCCTTGCTATCTATAATTGTCATAAAAATTACTTAAGTCAAGCCTTGCTATCTATAATTGTCATAAAATACTTAAGTCAAGCCTTGCTATCTATAATTGTCATAAAAAATACTTAAGTCAAGCCTTGCTATCTATAATTGTCATAAAAATACTTCAGTCAAGCCTTGCTATCTATAATTGTCATAAAAATTACTTAAGTCAATCCTTGCTATCTATAATTGTCATAAAAATTACTTAAGTCAAGCCTTGCTATCTATAATTGTCATAAAATACTTAAGTCAAGCCTTACTATCTATAATTGTCATAAAAAATTACTTAAGTCAAGCCTTGCTATCTCTAATTGTCATAAAAAATACTTAAGTCAACCCTTGCTATCTACAACTGTCATAAAAATACTTAAGTCAAGCCTTGCTATCTATAATTGTCATAAAAATACTTAAGTCAAGCCTTGCTATCTATAATTGTCATAAAAATACTTAAGTTAACCCTTGCTATCTATAATTGTCATAAAAATACTTAAGTCAAGCTTTGCTATCTATAACTGTCATAAAAATACTTAAGTCAAGCCTTGCTATCTATAATTGTCATAAAAATACTTCAGTCAAGCCTTGCTATCTATAATTGTCATAAAAATACTTAAGTCAAGCCTTGCTAACTATCATTGTCATAAAATTACTTAAGTCAAGACTTGCTATCTATAATTGTCATAAAACATCACTTCAGTCAAGCCTTGCTATCTATAATTGTCATAAAAATACTTCAGTCAAGCCTTGCTATCTATAATTATCATAAAAAATTACTTAAGTCAAGTCTTGCTATCTATAATTGTCATAAAAATACTTAAGTCAAGCCTTGCTATCTATAATTGTCATAAAATTACTTAAGTCAAGCCTTGCTTTCTACAACTGTCATAAAACATCACTTCAGTCAAGCCTTGCTATCTATAATTGTCATAAAAATACTTCAGTCAAGCCTTGCTATCTATAATTGTCATAAAAATACTTAAGTCAAGCCTTGCTAACTATCATTGTCATAAAAATACTTAAGTCAAGACTTGCTATCTATAATTGTCATAAAAATACTTAAGTCAAGCCTTGCTATCTATAATTGTCATTAAAAGATTACTTAAGTCAAGCCTTGCTATCTATAATTGTCATAAAAATACTTAAGTCAAGCCTTGCTATCTATAATTGTCATAAAAAATTACTTAAGTCAAGCATTGCTATCTATAATTGTCATTAAAAGATTACTTATGTCAAGCCTTGCTATGTATAATTGTCAAAAAAAAAAAAATAAAATACTGAAGTCAAGCCTTGCTATCTATAATTGTCATAAAAAATACTTAAGTCAAGCCTCGCTATCTATAATTGTCATAAAAAAATACTTAAGTCAAGCTTTGCTATCTATAATTGTCATAAAAATTACTTAAGTCAAGCCTTGCTATCTATAATTGTCATGAAAAAATACTTAAGTCAAGCCTTGCTATCTATAATTGTCATAAAAAATTACTTAAGTCAAGCCTTGCTATCCATAATTGTCATAAAAAATTACTTAAGTCAAGCCTTGCTATCTATAATTGTCACAAAAAAATACTTAAGTCAAGCCTTGCTATCTATAATTGTCATAAAAATACTTAAGTCAAGCCTTGCTATCTATAATTGTCATAAAAATACTTAAGTCAAGCCTTGCTATCTATAATTGTCATAAAAATACTTAAGTCAAGCCTTGCTATGTATAATTGTCATAAAATACTTAAGTCAAGCCTTACTATCTATAATTGTCATAAAAATACTTAAGTCAAGCCTTGCTATCTATAATTGTCATAAAATTACTTAAGTCAAGCCTTGCTTTCTACAACTGTCATAAAACATCACTTCAGTCAAGCCTTGCTATCTATAATTGTCATAAAAATACTTCAGTCAAGCCTTGCTATCTATAATTGTCATAAAAATACTTAAGTCAAGCCTTGCTAACTATCATTGTCATAAAAATACTTAAGTCAAGACTTGCTATCTATAATTGTCATAAAAATACTTAAGTCAAGCCTTGCTATCTATAATTGTCATAAAAATACTTAAGTCAAGCCTTGCTATCTATAATTGTCATAAAAATACTTAAGTCAAGCCTTGCTATCTATAATTGTCATAAAATACTTAAGTCAAGCCTTGCTATCTATAATTGTCATAAAAATACTTAAGTCAAGCCTTGCTATCTTTAATTGTCATAAAAATACTTAAGTCAAGCCTTGCTATCTATAATTGTCATAAAAATACTTAAGTCAAGCCTTGCTTTCTACAACTGTCATAAAACATCACTTCAGTCAAGCCTTGCTATCTATAATTGTCATAAAAATACTTCAGTCAAGCCTTGCTATCTATAATTATCATAAAAAAATTACTTAAGTCAAGTCTTGCTATCTATAATTGTCATAAAAATACTTAAGTCAAGCCTTGCTATCTATAATTGTCATAAAATTACTTAAGTCAAGCCTTGCTTTCTACAACTGTCATAAAACATCACTTCAGTCAAGCCTTGCTATCTATAATTGTCATAAAAATACTTCAGTCAAGCCTTGCTATCTATAATTGTCATAAAAATACTTAAGTCAAGCCTTGCTATCTATAATTGTCATTAAAAGATTACTTAAGTCAAGCCTTGCTATCTATAATTGTCATAAAAATACTTAAGTCAAGCCTTGCTATCTATAATTGTCATAAAAAATTACTTAAGTCAAGCATTGCTATGTATAATTGTCAAAAAAAAAAAAAAAAAAATTACTGAAGTCAAGCCTTGCTATCTATAATTGTCATAAAAAATACTTAAGTCAAGCTTTGCTATCTATAATTGTCATAAAAATTACTTAAGTCAAGCCTTGCTATCTATAATTGTCATGAAAAAATACTTAAGTCAAGCCTTGCTATCTATAATTGTCATAAAAAATTACTTAAGTCAAGCCTTGCTATCCATAATTGTCATAAAAAATTACTTAAGTCAAGCCTTGCTATCTATAATTGTCATAAAAATACTTAAGTCAAGCCTTGCTA
>NC_091570.1:38536150-38573650 GCF_042767895.1 Penaeus vannamei
ACCGCTTCGAATCCGGTTTCGAAACATCGATAAAATAGACGGCATTTCAGTGCTTCGGAGATTCGCTTCGCGGTACAGGGACTTTCACTCTGACTATTCGAACAACGAAATATATCCGAAAATGTTTAAAGATATTTTGTTATTGGAAGAGGGAGTGGTGATACTAGTTTACAAAACATTACATATTCAAAAAGAGGTCAGATATCTCCGAGATTTAAATCTACAAATGTATACAATGATAAAGCAAATCATATATACATGATCGTACATTGAGGGAGTGATTTAAAAATCTGAATTTATACATTAGATGGGCTGGTAATAGTGAATATTTGTTTGAAATATATATATATATATATATATATATATATATATATATATATATATATATATATATATATATTATACATAGAAGAGCGAGAGAGAGAGAGAGAGAGAGAGAGAGAGAGGGAGGGTGATAGAGTGAGAGAGAGAGAGAGAGGGAGGGTGATAGAGTGAGAGAGGGAGAGAGGGAGAGAGGGAGAGAGAGCGAGAGAGAGAGCGAGAGAGAGAGCGAGAGAGAGAGCGAGAGAGAGAGCGAGAGAGAGAGCGAGAGAGAGAGCGAGAGGGAGCGAGAGAGAGAGAGAGAGAGAGAGAGAGAGAGAGAGAGAGAGAGAGAGAGAGAGGGAGAGAGAGAGAGAGAGAGAGAGAGAGAGAGAGAGAGAGAGAGAAAAAGAGAAAGAGAGAGAGAAAAGGTAGAGATAGGAATGAGAAGCAGCAGCAGTAGTAGATGAGAGGAACAGGCGGCTTTTTAATGTAAAACGCCCATAATAAATCTTGGCCACATTACTGAATAGCTAAAATCGGCATTTGACTTTATTGTCTATTGACTCATGACTAGGAATCATGGTGTCAATTCTAAAAAAAGAAAAAAGAAATGAAAGCCAGAGAAAACTATTTATATTATCATCACAGTTAGTCAAATGACCACTTTTAAAAGCCCATTGATTTTGGATTTCAACCATTGTATCTTTTACTCACATTAAAGCGTAGCCAAAACATCGCTTTGTGTTTACATTTGAGCCGCCGGTCACCACGAATAGTCACATGAGACACTAAAATCACTTTCTTTCTTGATAAATATACCAATACAAAATTAAATATGACAGAAATGCAATTAATATCATCAATGCACTTAGAACAAATATTTATGGCAGTATTCAAAGGAGTGGGATGCAAACGTGTTGTTTTATTTTCAACCGAAGTTGAATTTTCTCTTATGGTCTGAGAATTGACTATTTCGGAACCCGGTTAAAAGACTCAAATGCGTTATATCGGGACCCGCTGTGTAGTAAATAACTAGGAGATTAAAAGGACGAAGCAGAGGACATGTGTAGGCTTCCCCCATATTCGGAAAAAAAATGAAATAGAAGTAAAAGAGTAGAGTATGGAAGAATGGAGGAATTTCGAGTGGAGGAATCCATGGAGGAATGGTGAGTGGAGGAATGCATGGAGGAATGGTGAGTGGAGGAATCCATGAAGGAATGGTGAGTGGAGGAATGCATGGAGGAAAGTGTGATACAAGCCGGGGGCTGGAGGGGGGTGGGGGTTAAGGGGTTGAGGAAAAGAGGTTTAGGAGGAAATGAGGGTTTAAGAAGAGAGGTCAGAAAGAATATATGACAATTCTCTGCTTCCGTTATTCCTCTTTGCCTTTATCTCGAAAAAGTTGGGTTACCAGTTGCCTTTCGTTCGAAGTGCATGTGAGGTTTTCCGCTTTCGTCACGTATTCCCTAACCTAACCGTGCCTTTGCATACAGAATTGAAAGTACTAAAAGACGAACCGTGCCTTTGTACACTGAATTGAAAGTACTAAAAGATGTACCAGGGAAAAGAATGATTTAAGATAGAATATTAAACAAACAAACAAACAATAAAATCGTTTGCATGCATTCCAGATCAGAATCTGAGTTTTGACGAATGAACTGACAATGAAACACGATATAAATAAACATCGGTGTTATTGATTGTTATTGAGATTTCGTAAGTTCTTAACATTTACCATCTCGACTGGTAAATTTTTCTGCCATAAGACTTCAAACCTGAAGAATACTGGGAATATATCCTTATCCCTTCCCTAAAGACTCAGTTAATTTCGATTAATTCGAGTTTAAAAGATGCTTCTTCATTTTTAAAAATCCTCCATATTGATATTCGCCAAGAGAACAAACATCATAAATTGTACAGTATTTGGGCAAAGCAATAACCGAGAAGGGAACAACCATCCAAAAAGAAATATTTGCAAGAAATTCCAAAATGCCAATCACAGAGAAAGAAAAACACCCATATATTAATCACATAAGAAAAAAACATCCATATATTAATAACATAAGAAAAATACACCCATATATTAATCACAAGAAAAAAAAAATATATTAATCACATAAGAAAAAAAAACATATTAATCACATAAGAAAAAAAACAACACCCATATATTAATAACGTAAAAAAAACATATATTAATCACATAAGAAAAAAAAAACATATTAATCACATAAAAAAACACCCATACATTAATCACATAAGAAAAAAAACCCACGCATATATTAATCACATAAAAAGCATATTAATCACATAAAAAAAACATTAATCACATAAAAAAAACACCCATATATTAATCACATCAGAAAAATCAAATATATTAATAACATAACTATATCAGCGTCTATTAAGAACCGCCTTATATTAATATAATATAACCCATATGTTAATATATTAATATATTAATAATATATAAATAATATAACCCATATATTAATAGCATAAAACAAAAACATATATTAATAGCATAACTATATCAGCGTCTATTAAGAACCGCCTCCGCGTCAGCCAGCCAGCCATCCAGCAGCAGGCGAACCACAACCACCTTGCGGCCAAAACGCGTTGTCTGAGAATGATCGGACACGAACTTCACGGTAGGGCGCTGGCGGCGGCGGAGGCGAAGGGCAGCTCCATTTGGGAGGCGATTCTCCAGGGACACGGCGGGTTCCTTTTGACGCGGAAGAGGATGAAAAAAAAGGGAAGAGGGGTTGTGTGGGCCTCGCTCGCTTGGACACGGAGGGGGACTACCGCGTTACTCTTGGGGGTTGAGGGATTTTTGGTTTAAGGGGGAAAGGGGGGACGGGAGGGTGGGTGGAGAGTGAGGGGGGCGAAGGAAGGAGGAAGAGGGGAGTGAGGTTGTGGGGAAGAGGAAGACGAGGAGGGGTCTTGGGAAGAGGAAGACGAGGAGGGGGGGCGCGAAGGAAGGAGGAAGACGAGGAGTGGGGTTGTGGGGAAGAGGAGGAAAGGGGACGGGAGGGGAGGTGGAGAGTGAGGGGGGCTTGGGAAGGAGGGAGACGAGGAGGGGGGCGAAGGAAGGAGGAAGAGGGGAGTGGGGTTGTGGGGAAGAGGAGGAAGGGGGACGGGTAGGGGAGGTGGAGAGTGAGGGGGGCTTGGGAAGAGGAAGACGAGGAGGGGGGCGAAGGAAGGAGGAAGACGAGGAGGGGGGCGAAGGAAGGAGGAAGACGAGGAGGGGGGCGAAGGAAGGAGGAAGAGGGGAGTGGGGTTGTGGGGAAGAGGAGGAAGGGGGACGGGAGGGTGGGTAGATAGTGAGGGGGGCTTGGGAAGAGGAAGACGAGGAGGGGGGGCGAAGGAAGGAGGAAGACGAGGAGGGGGGGCGAAGGAAGGAGGAAGAGGGGAGTGGGGTTGTGGGGAAGAGGAAGAGGGGAGTGGGGTTGTGGGGAAGAGGAGATAGGGGGCGAAGAAAGAAGGGTATAAGGAAAGAATGAGGCGAAGTGAAGAAAGAAGATTCAGGGATTAGGAAAAGGAAAGGTAAAGTATAAAAAAAGAAAGGAAAGGCCACGAAAGGGGAAAGGGAGATATCCTATATCAGGAAGCCGAGTAAGGGGTAGGGAAGTTAAAGAGAAAGGACATAGGGAAGGGGAAAGGAGAGACAGAGAGGGGGGGGGGGGCCTTAGACATCCAGAGCCATCTTGTGGTAGAATTCTCGGGTTTCATTAGTAAGCAAGCCATGGTGGTTGAATTAGAGGGGAAATGTGTGGTAGGAGACTCCTTACACTTTCTTAAGGAAGACAAAAGGCGACCTAGACAGACAGCCAGAACGAGGACTAGCTGAGTGAAATGGACGCATACAAATTCACACGGTCTGTGTATAGCTGTCCGTCTGTTTACAAAAGATAATGGCTCTCTGTGTGAATATAGCCTACGTCTTTACGTTGATACATTAATGCTTTTCTCTATCTCGCTCTCTCTCTTTCTTTCTTTCTTTCTTTCTTTCTTTCTTTCTTTCTTTCTCTCTCTCTCTCTCTCTCTCTCTCTCTCTCTCTCTCTCTCTCTCTGAGAGAATGTGTGTGTGTGTGTGTGCATGTATATATGTATATATATATATATATATATATATATATATATATATATATATATATATATATATATATATATATATATATATATACATGTATACATATATATACATGTATACATATATACGTGTGTGTGTAGCAAGAGAGAGAGAGAGTCTGACAGACAGAGATAGACAAGCCAGACAGACAGAGACAGAGCGCGGTGAAATGCGCGAGAAGCCTAGGCCTAAACAGGAAGACAGAAAAAGAGCAAAGCGAATGAGCGAAGCAAAGGTGAAGAGAGGAGGAAGGGTAAGCAAGGAGACAGAAGTGGAGGGAGGGTGACGCAGGGTGAGAGGGGGGGAGAGGGGGGGGGTAGGGGGAGGAGGAGGAGGAGGGGGAGCTAACATGCCGGGCACTTGCTGGGCGTCAAATTATGTTTGTTGGCTTCCACTAATCCTTCAACTCCCCCCCCTCCCCCTCCCCCCACCCGCCTTTAACCCCTTCTTGTTCCTCTCCCTCCATCCCTCTCTCTCTCTCTCTCTCTCTCTCTCTCTCTCTCTCTCTCTCTCTCTCTCTCTCTCTCTCTCTCTCTCTCTCTCTCTCTCTCCCTCTCTCTCTCTCTCTCTCCCTTTCCCTCTCCCTCTCTCTCTCTCTCTCTCCCTCCTTCCCTCCTTCCCTCCTTCCTTCCCTCCCTTCCTCCCTCCCTCCCTCCCTTCCTCCTTCCCTCCCTCCCTCCTTCTTACTTTCCCAAGAACCAATAACTTTCAATCGCTCTTGTGTTCCTTCGTACATTATTCATTTATTTATTCATCTTTTATTGTCGTTGTTATTGATGCATTTATGATGTTTCAAAATTCAAGACACACGCGAGCGAAAAGAAAGGAATTAGATGCAATTAACGTGATGATTAGCAACATTGAGAGAGTGGCAAAGAGGCAGGTTTTGGTGGGATAAATATTTCGTTTTTTTTTGTTATTGTTTTTTTTTCTTAAATGGTGGCAAGCATGTGGAATAAGGAGAACGGGAAGGGGTTACGAAGTACACGGGGAGTGGGGTGAGCTGGTGGGAGAACAGGGAGTGGGGTGAGCTGCAGAGAGAACAGGGAGTGGGGTGATCTGTAGGGAGAACAGGGAGTGGGGTGAGCTGTTGGGAGAACAGGGGGTGGGGTGAGCTGCAGGGAGAACAGGGAGTGGGGTGAGCTGCAGGGAGAACAGAGAGTCGGGTGTATGGCAGAGAGACACAGGGAGTGGGGTGTATGGCAGAGAGAACAGGGGGTGGGGTGAGCTGCAGAGAGAACAGGGAGTGGGATGAGCTGCAGGGAGAACAGGGAGTGGGGTGTATGGCAGAGAGAACAGGGAGTAGGGTATTTTGTAGACAGAACAGGGAGTAGGATGACTTGCGGGGAGAACAGGGAGTGGGATAGCTGGCAGGGAGAACAGGGAGTGGAGTGAATTACAGAGAACGGGGAGTGGGGTAAACATGAGAGAGAACAGGGAGTGGGGTACTTTGTAAGTAGAAAAGGGAGATCCGAGAGTGGGATACCTGGCAGGGAGAACAGGGAGTGGGCTGAATGACAGGGAGAACAGGGATTGGGGTGTATGGCAGAGAGAACAGGGAGTGGGATAGCTGGCAGGGAGAACAGGGAGTGGGGTATTTTGTAGACAGAACAGGGAGTGGAGTGAAGAGCAGGGAGAAGTGGGATAGCTGGCAGGGAGAACAGGGAGTGGGGTGAATGGCAAGGGGAGCAGGGAGAGGGACTGATAACAATATTTGACACCGGGGATTCGGTAATCAATACAGAAATGTGTGCCGAACATAGGTAGAAGATGGAATTTAGTATTGACACAGGAAGTGGGGTACGAGGAGTGGATTTAACACAGGGAATGGGGTACGAGTGGTTTTAACACAGGGAGTGGGGCACGAGTGGATTTAACACAGGAAGTGGGGCACGAGGAGTGGATTTAACACAGGGAATGGGGCGCGCCTGATGGATTTAACACAGGGAATGGGGTACGAGGAGTGGATTTAACACAGGAAGTGGGGCGCGACTGATGGATTTAACACAGGGAATGGGGCGCGAGTGGATTTAACACAGGGAATGGGGTACGAGTGGTTTTAACACAGGAAGTGGGGCACGAGTGGATTTAACACAGGAAGTGGGGCACGAGGAGTGGATTTAACACAGGGAATGGGGCGCGCCTGATGGATTTAACACAGGGAATGGGGTACGAGGAGTGGATTTAACACAGGAAGTGGGGTACGAGTGGTTTTAACACAGGGAATGGGGCGCGACTGATGGATTTAACACAGGGAATGGGGTACGAGTGGATTTAACACAGGGAATGGGGTACGAGTGGTTTTAACACAGGAGATAGGGCACGACTGATGGATTTAACACAGGGAATGGGGTACGAGTGGATTTAACACAGGAGATAGGGCACGACTGATGGATTTAACACAGGGAATGGGGTACGAAGAGTGGATGTAACACAGGGAATGGGGTACGAGGAGTGGATGTAACACAGGAAGTGGGTACGAGGAGTGGATTTAACACAGGGAATGGGGTACGAGTGGATTTAACACAGGAGATAGGGCACGACTGATGGATTTAACACAGGGAATGGGGTACGAGTGGTTTTAACACAGGGAATGGGGCGCGAATGGATTTAACACAGGAAGTGGGGTACGAGTGGATTTAACACAGGAGATAGGGCACGGCTGATGGATTTAACACAGGGAATGGGGTACGAGTGGTTTTAACACAGGGAATGGGGTACGAGTGGTTTTAACACAGGAGATAGGGCACGGCTGATGGATTTAACACAGGGAATGGGGTACGAGTGGTTTTAACACAGGGAATGGGGTACGAGTGGTTTTAACACAGGGAATGTGGTACGAGGAGTGGTTTTAACACAGGGAATGGGGTACGAGTGGATTTAACACAGGGAATGGGGTGCGAGTGGTTTTAACACAGGGAATGGGGCGCGACAAATGGATTTAACACAGGGAATGGGGTACGAAGAGTGGATGTAACACAGGGAATGGGGTACGAAGAGTGGATGTAACACAGGGAATGGGGTACGAGTGGTTTTAACACAGGGAATGGGGTACGAGTGGTTTTAACACAGGGAATGGGGTACGAGTGGTTTTAACACAGGGAATGGGGTACAAGTGGTTTTAGCACAGGGAATGGGGTACGAGTATATTTAACACAGGGAATGGGGTACGAGGAGTGGATTTAACACAGGGAATGGGGTACGAGTGGATTTAACACAGGGAATGGGGTACGAGTGGTTTTAACACAGGGAATGGGGTACGAGTGGTTTTAACACAGGGAATGGGGTGCGAGTGGATTTAACACAGGAAATGGGGTACGAGGAGTGGATTTAACACAGGGAATGGGGTACAAGGAGTGGTTTTAACACAGGGAATGGGGTACGAGTGGTTTTAACACAGGGAATGGGGTACGAGTGGTTTTAGCACAGGGAATGGGGTACGAGTGGTTTTAACACAGGGAATGGGGTACGAGTGGTTTTAACACAGGGAATGGGGTACGAGGAGTGGATGTAACACAGGAAGTGGGTACGAGGAGTGGATTTAACACAGGGAATGGGGTACGAGTGGATTTAACACAGGAGATAGGGCACGACTGATGGATTTAACACAGGGAATGGGGTACGAAGAGTGGATTTAACACAGGGAATGGGGTACGAGGAGTGGATTTAACACAGGGAATGGGGTACGAGTGGTTTTAACACAGGAAGTGGGGTACGAGTGGATTTAACACAGGGAATGGCGCGCGACTGATGGATTTAACACAGGGAATGGGATACGAGTGGTTTTAACACAGGGAATGGGGTACGAGTGGTTTTAACACAGGGAATGGGGTACAAGTGGAATTAACACAGGGAATGGGGTACGAGTATATTTAACACAGGGAATGGGATACGAGGAGTGGATTTAACACAGGGAATGGGGTACGAGGAATGGATTTAACACAGGAAATGGGGTACAACTGGTAAAGCTAAAACAGAAAATGAGGTATGAGGGTGGAATTAACACAGAAAATGTGATAAAAGGGTGGAATTAACACAGAAAATGTGATAAAAGGGTGGAATTAACACAGAAAATGTGATAAAAGGGTGGAATTAACACAGAAAATGTGATAAAAGGGTGGAATTAACACAGAAAATGAGGATACGAGTGTGGCGATAACAGAAAATAGGATAAAAGAGTAGACTTATCACAAGAAATGGGGATACGAGCGTGGAGATAACACAGAAAATGGGATAAAAGAGTAGATATAGCACAGAATATTAGGATACAAGGGGTGGAATTAACATAATGGTAGAAGGTTGCAGTTAATACAGGAAATTATGTATGAGGTTGTATGGCTGTGAAATTAACAAAATAAAAAATAAAAAAACAATAAAAATTAAATGATGAAAATGGAATTGAAATTGAAATTAACAAAAGAAAAAAGAAAAAACAATAAAAATTAAATGATGAAAATGGAATTGAAATTGAACGAAAAAATAACAATAACAATGAAATGATGAAAGTTAACCGAAAAAATAACAATGGTAGAAAATAGAAAAATTAAAAATGAAGTAACCAGCAGTTGTATAGAATTTAGATGGAATGAGATGTAAAGACAGAAGATAAATAAGGAATATAGATAAGTGCCAAAAAACAGAGTGAAAAGTTTAGAGAATTTATAACTCTCTCTCTCTCTCTCTCTCTCTCTCTCTCTCACACACACACACACACACACACACACACACACACACACACACACACACACACACACACACATACACACATACACACACAAAAAAAAAAAACAGGAGAAAAGAACCAATTATAAAAAGCGCGCATAAGATTTAGAAAGAAAATGAAAAGAAAAAGAAAAAAAAAAAACAATGGAATCAGCACAAGAAACACAAAATATATCTAGACAAAATGAAAAAAAAAAGAAACAAAAAACAAAAACAAAAGATATTTAGACAAAATAGAAAAAAAAACAAAAAACAAAAACAAAAGATATTTAGACAAAATAGAAAAAAAAACAAAAAAACAAAACAAAACAAAAAGAAAAAGGAAAAAGCGATACGTCTTCGTGACAGCCAAATAAACTTCCCTTTTATTTGGGAGTCAAATGTCATAATGCATTCACGGCAGAGAGAGAGGCTGACCACAAGACGCGAGGCAAATGCTCCACTTTTCCCCTTTATTTCTCGTTCTTGTTCTTTGGTTTCCTTGTTCTCTCGTCTCGTTCTCTATTGCTGTTCCACCAGAATTTATTATTATTATTATTATTTTATTATTATTATTTTTTTTTTTTTTTTGTCAAGCTCCCTCACTTTTCCCCTTTATTTCTTGTTCTTTGGTTTCCTTGTTCTCTCGTCTCGTTCTTTAGCATCACGTTTCGTCTGTGCTATTCCACCAGATTTTTTTTTTTTTTTTTTTTTTTTATCAAGCCCCTCACTTTCTCCTTCATTTCTTGATCTTGTTCTTTGGTTCCCTTGTTCTCTCGTCTCGTTCTCTATTGCTGTTCCACCAGAATTTGTTATGTTTTTTTTTTTTTTTTTTTTTTTATTTTTTTTTTTTTTTTGTCAAGCTCTCTCACTTTCCCTTCATTTTCTTATCTTGTTCTTTGGTTTCCTTGTTCTTTCTTCTCGTTCTTTAGCGTCACGTTTTGTTTGTGCTATTCCATCAGTTTCTATTTTTTTTTTTTTATCAAGTCCCCTTCATTTCTCGTTCTTGTTCTTTGGTTTCCTTGTTCTCTCTTCTCGTTCTTTAGCATCACGTTTCGTCTGTGCTATTCCACCAGATTTTTAATTTTTTTTATCAAGCCCCCTTCACTTTTCCCTTCATTTCTTGATCTTGTTCTTTGGTTTCCTTGTTCTCTCGTCTCGTTCTCTATTGCTGTTCCACCAGAATTTGTTATTATTATTATTATTATTATTATTATTATTATTATTTATTTATTTATTTTTTTTTTTGTCAAGCTCCCTCACTTTTCCCCTTCATTTCTTGATCTTGTTCTTTGGTTTCCTTGTTCTCTCTTTTCGTTCTTTAGCGTCACGTTTTGTTTGTGCTATTCCATCAGTTTTTATTTTTTTCTTTCTTTTTTTTATTATTATTATTTCTTTTTATCAAGCCCCCTCACTTTTCTCCTTCATTTCTTGATCTTGTTCTTTGGTTCCCTTGTTCTCTCTTCTCGTTCTTTAGCATTACGTTTCGTCTATGTTGTTCCTCCAGAATTTATTATTATTATTTATTATTTATATTATTTATTATTTTTTTTTTTGTCAATACCACCCCCCCCCCTACTTTTCCCTTCATTTCTTGATCTTGTTCTTTGGTTTTCTTGTTCTCTCTTCTCGTTCTTTAGCGTTACGTTTCGTCTATGCTATTCCACCAGAATTTATAGTTAGGTTTTAGTTTTTTTTTTTTTTTATCAATTTACGTTTCGTCTATGCTGTTCCACCAGAAAGTAGTATTAGGTTTTATTATTATTATTTTTTTTATCAAGTTATGTTTCGTCTATGCTATTCATTCAGAATCTATTATTAGGATTTAGTTTTTTCTTTCTTTTTTTTTTATCAATTTACGTCTATGCTATTCCTTCAGAATTTATCATTAGGATTTAGTTTCTCTCTTTCTTTCTTTTTTAATCAATTTAGGTTTCGTCTCTGCTATTCCTTCAGAATTTATAATTAGGTTTTTTGTTTTTTTTCTTTCTTTCTTTTCATCAATTTACGTTTCGTCTATGCTATTCCACCAGAATTTTTTATTAGTTTTTTTTCTTTCTTTTTTCTGTCAATTTACGTTTCGTCTATGCTATTCCTTCAGAATTTATAATTAGGTTTTTAGTTTTTTCTATCTTTCTTTCTTTCTTTTTTAATCAATTTACGTTTCGTCTATGCTATTCCTTCAGAATTTATTATTAGGTTTTAGTTTTTTTTCTTTCTTTCTCTCTTTCTTTTTTAATCAATTTACGTTTCGTCTCTCCTATTCCTCCAGAATTTATTATTAGGATTTAGTTTTTTTTTCTTTCTTTCTTTTTAATCAATTTACGTTTCGTCTCTCCTATTCCTCCAGAATTTATCATTAGGATTTATATTTTCTTTCTTTTTTCCTATCAATTTCCCCCCTCCCCCCTCCCCCTCCCCATCCCCCCTCCCCCCTTAAGATGCGCACCCACATTTCTTTCCCATTCCTACCCACCGCCCCTCTCTCGGCAGCGTCCCCGCCCCTCTCTCTCGTCACTCCTGCTGGGGGCGTCGCGCTATCTATGCCGTTGCGAAGCAGAAGGAGCAGAAAGGAGGGCCACGCGTTATACGGGAACAGCAGCCGACAAAGGGGTAGGAAGGAGGAGGAGGGTGAGAGGGGAAGAAAGGGGAGAGGAGGAGGAGGGGAGAGGAGGAAGGAGGGGGAGGAGGGGGAGGAGGAGGAAGGGAGAGAAGAAAGGGGAGGTGAGAGGGGGAAGAGGGAGAGCCTGAGGGCGGTTGAGGAGGAGGAGGAGGTGAGAGGGGAGAGGAGGAAGGGAGAGAAGAAAGGGGAGGTGAGAGAGGGGAAAGGAGGGGGAGAGGGGAAGGAGGGGGAGAGGGAGAGCCTGAGGGCGGTTGAGGAGGAGGAGGAAGGGAGAGGAGGTGAGAGAGGGGAGAGGAGGAAGGGAGAGGAGGTGAGAGAGGGGAGAGGAGGGGGAGAGGGAGAGCCTGAGGGCGGTTGAGGAGGAGGAGGGAGGGGAGAGAGGGGAGAGGAGGAGGAGGAGGAGGAGGAGGGGGAAAAGGAGGACCTGTGGAAGAGTCCTGTGAAGTAATGTTCGCCAGGATGTGACTAATGTAGTCAACACAATATTATTTTTTTTCTTCCCCCCTCTCGCTCTCTCGCTCTTATTCCTTTCGACTTGGTCCCGCCCGAGATAGCGGCCCCTCAAATGCATTTTTCACATTCCCGGTCTGGGATATTCTCAGCACTGCCGGACTCAAAAGCTTAAAGACGGGTACTCACTGCTAAGGGAGAGAACGGAGGGAAGGAGAAGGGGAGGAAGGGGTATTGTTGACATTGGAGGAGGAGGAGGAGGAGGGGTGAGAGAAGGGGAGACGGAGGGAGAAGGGAGAAGGGGAGGGGGAGAGAGACGGAAGGAAGGGAGAGGGTGAGAGACGGAGGGAAGGAGAAGGGGAGGAAGGGGTATTGTTGACATTGGAGGAGGAGGAGGAGGGGTGAGAGAAGGGGAGAGATGGAGGGAGAAGGGAGAAGGGGAGGGGGGGAGGCGGAAGGAAGGAGAGGGGGAGAGACGGAGGGAAGGAGAAGGGGAGGAAGGGGTATTGTTGACATTGGAGGAGGAGGAGGAGGAGGTGTGAGAGGGGGGAGACGGAGGGAAAGGGAGAAGGGGAGGGAAGGGAGAAGGGAGAGCGGGAGGGAGGGAGGGGAGGAGAAGGGGAGAGACGGAGGGAAGGAGCAGGGGAGGAAGGGGTATTGTTGACATTGGAGGAGGAGGAGGAGGAGGAGGACGGGTGAGAGGGGGGAGATGGAGGGAGAAGGGAGAAGGGGGAGGGGGGAGGCGGAAGGGAGAGCGGGAGAGACGGAGAGCGGGAGAGGGGAGACACGAAGCGAAGGGAGAGGGGGAAGGGGGGAGAGACGGAGGGAGAAGGGAAGAGGGAGAAGGGAGAGGGGAGAGACGTAGCGAAGGGAGGTGGGGAGAAGGGAGAGGAGAGAGAAGGAAGGAAGGGAGAAGGGAGAGACGTAGCGAAGGGAGAGACGGAAGAAAGGGAGAGGAGAGAGACGGAAGGGAAGAGGGGAGGACACGTCACTACTCTTCTCCACCTGAATCGTCGCCGTTCGCTGCCAAAGTTCACCTTTGCCTTATATCAAGTCCCTTCCTCGCCCTTATCTTTAACTTGTCATTATTTCGTGTCTGTCAGTCGTGCCATTCTTACAGTCCAGGCGGTGCCAGACGTAAGATGCGTCTCCGTAATTTCTCTTGTCATACACCATGAAAACATTAATTATTGTACTGGAATTGGGTAGACGTACTTATGTATAGATTTCATTTTGTGTATGTATACCTATTCGTGAAGCAGATTCAAAATTTACTTATCTTATTTACAGAGAGTATACTGGCAGCCTTCTCTCTATGTTCACCCCCCCCCCCCAAAAAAAAAAAAAAAAAAAAAAAAAAAAACAAGAGAAAAAAAAAAAAAAAAAAAATATATATATATATATATATATATATATATATATAATTATTATTATCAGGTATTCCTTACATATTACAGCACAAAATGGAGAATACTTAATCAGAAAATAAGATTTGATTCTAAAACCATTATTGCGAGGGAAGTGCATACAGACCAAAGCAAATACAGTAAAAAAAAACAAAAACAAAAAAAAACATCCATAATAGTAAGTACACACAGATCGAGACAGCGAAATGGGCGCGGACGGCAAGGCGGCTCAGTGGCAACATAACACACACACACACACACACACGCACACACACACACACACACACACACACACACACATACATACATACATACATACACACACACACACACACACACACGCACACATACACACACACACACACACACACACATACACACACACGCGAGGTAATCTAAATAGGTTAATATTTCATTGTCTGTGAGAAGACCAATTCGTGTATTAATCAACACCATTATTGTCTTCCATTTATTATTGGTTTATTGATATCCAAATTCCTTTCACTTTTTTACCTCAAACTCGAATGATTAATAGAAATACTTTTTTTTTTTTTTTTTTTTAAATTTCACTCATTTTTTTACCCAAACTCGAATGATTAATAGAAATACTTTTTTTTTTTTTTTTTAAATTTCACTCATTTTATTTTTAACCCAAACTCGAATGATTAATAGAAATACCTTTTTTTTTTTTTTTTAATTTCACTCATTTTTTTTTTTTACCCAAACTCGAATGATTAATAGAAATACTTTTTTTTTTTTAAATTTCACTCATTTTTTTTTACCCAAACTCGAATGATTAATAAAATTACTTTTTTTTTTTTTTTTTTTTTTTTTTTTTTTTTAATTTCACTCATTTTTTTTTACCCAAACTCGAATGATTAATAGAAATACTTTTTTTTTTTTTTTTAAATTTCACTCATTTTTTTTTTACCCAAACTCGAATGATTAATAGAAATACTTTTTTTTTTTTTTAATTTCACTCATTTTTTTTTAACCCAAACTCGAATGATTAATAGAAATACTTTTTTTTTTTTTTTAATTTCACTCATCTTTTTTTTAACCCAAACTCGAATGATTAATAGAAATACTTTTTTTTTTTTAAATTTCACTCATTTTTTTTTAACCCAAACTCGAATGATTAATAGAAATACTTTTTTTTTTTTTTTTAATTTCACTCATTTTTTTTTAACCCAAACTCGAATGATTAATAGAAATACTTTTTTTTTTTAAATTTCACTCATTTTTTTTAACCCAAACTCGAATGATTAATAGAAATACTTTTTTTTTTTTTTAAATTTCACTCATTTTTTTTAACCCAAACTCGAATGATTAATAGAAATACTTTTTTTTTTTTTTTTAATTTCACTCTTTTTTTTTTTTTAACCCAAACTCGAATGATTAATAGAAATACTTTTTTTTTTTTTTTTTTTTAAATTTCACTCATTTTTTTTAACCCAAACTCGAATGATTAATAGAAATACTTTTTTTTTTAAATTTCACTCATTTTTTTTAACCCAAACTCGAATGATTAATAGAAATACTTTTTTTTTTTAAATTTCACTCATCTTTTTTTAACCCAAACTCGAATGATTAATAGAAATACTTTTTTTTTTTTTAAATTTCACTCATTTTTTTTTTACCCAAACTCGAATGATTAATAGAAATACTTTTTTTTTTTAATTTCACTCATTTTTTTTTAACCCAAACTCGAATGATTAATAGAAATACTTTTTTTTTTAAAATTTCACTCATTTTTTTTTACCCAAACTCGAATGATTAATAGAAATACTTTTTTTTTTAAATTTCACTCATTTTTTTTTACCCAAACTCGAATGATTAATAGAAATATTTTTTTTTTTTTAATTTCACTCATTTTTTTTTAACCCAAACTCGAATGATTAATAGAAATACTTTTTTTTTTTTTTTTTAATTTCACTCATTTTTTTTTAACCCAAACTCGAATGATTAATAGAAATACTTTTTTTTTTCTTTTTTTTTTTTTTTTTTTTTAACTTCCAGACCTTTGTTGTAGGAAGACCTATAACCAGGTTACATAAAAGAGGGAATAACAGTACTAAGCTACGAGAAATAGGAGAAGAAGAAAAAAAAAGAAGAAAAAAAGAAGAAAAAATAACGTGCTTAGTTAAATGACACTGGCGTTTTCTAGTCAAAAATACCATTCACAGTTTGATATATATATATATATATATATATATATATATATATATATATATATATATATATATATATATATATATATATATATATATATATATATATATATATATTATTACTGATTGTGGCAAAGTAGTATTTTTCATAATACATGATCTTATTATATTCAGGTATTTAAGAATAAGTCCGTTCAAACTCACGCAGACTCACAGGTATTTCGTGAACTATTTTCTAAAAAGAAAAATAATGCGATAATAAACAATATCAAACGATCGGGATTTATCCGTACCAAGAAAAGAAAAATTGCTCACCCTATTTTCCTGGCCATTTTAAGGCAGCTTTTTCCCGAATGCTGAATCTACTTCGTTATTGAATATATTTTATTGATTTTTTTAAGAATTAAATTGAAATAAACATTTAAAAACATATGAAACATGAAATAGACATTTTATTTAATTAATCAAATTGAAATAAACATTTAAAAACAGATGGAACATGGAATAAACACTATTTTTGATTTAGATAAAAATGTCAAAATATCCATCTTATTTCCCCCTCTCTGGTCCCCCCCTTCTCCCCCCCCCCCATCTGCACGAAACTGTATTGACATAAATATATATATATCTACTAGTCAGAAGGCTAGGAAACTTTAATTGTTGTTCTTGAAATTGGGAAGGTTAATAAGAATATTCCCATGTTTCTTTCACAAAAAAACAAGAATAAAAATAGGCATATCAACACCAATGACAAACAACCACTCACGCAAATGACATGACTCATAACAAACTAATTATATAACAGATATACTAACGATATATAACATATATATATAAAATTATAAAAATATATATAACGATATATATATAAAATAGATATATAGCTAATTATATATATATAAGATATATAAGATATATAAGATATATATACAGATATAACTAACAGATATACCTGCAAGATAGTGAGATTACAAAGTTAAATAAACAAGAAATTAATATCACGCAACCGCCTCGCCAAGCAAATTCAAAACACAAACAAGAATTAATATCAGATCTGAGTAATGTCTGTCAAAGAAAATGTGGGTTTAAATAACTTGAGATCTAATTTATTGAACTGTGTCTTAAATAGAAGAATGAACACGACATAAAATAGGTTTATTAGCTTCCTTTTTCAATAATGGTGTGTGGTGTTTTTTTCTGCCATTTTATCAACACGCCATTGGTATCTTGTATATTTGACAGGTTTTATTTTTGATATTTCGATTTGCTATTGACGGCATGAAACGCAAAATTCAATACCAATTGAAAAAATATTTAAAGATAACATCATGTGATGTGTGACTCAAAAGCTGTTTTTTTTTTGTCAGCCTTATAGGTTAACGGCACTCCTGACGTCATCGATCACGTGATTTGTGAATTTCAATTTGTAACGTTTTTTTTTTTTTTTTTTTTTCTCTCTCACTCGTAGTCCTCAGAATAGATTCAAAGATACATTTCCAAAAGAAAGAAAATTTATTGATATAATGTAACGCACATAAATTGGAACTTCAAAGAAATAACATACGTGAATAGATGAAAGACAAGAGAAAAAAAGGAAAGTAAAAAAGCGAATTGACACCTTCGGGAACGTTGCCCTCTGTGTAACTGAACATTTCATAATAACTATTGAACATTTCGAATTTCTAATCAAACTGTTGTATGCCTATACCGTAGCCACTTTAACACAGTGAAATGAAGTGTCGCCTTATCATATATGAGCGCCGGAAAGAGAGATGTGGAAAAACAAATGATATTTTGTACTCAAGTTGTGGTGCAGTACATGATATCAAAGCGAAATGATACACTTTACGTTACAGTCAAATAAACAAGAATAAAGAGTGATGGTAAAAGGCGCTATACAGATAAAATATGTACGTATAAAATAAATAAGCACGTTAGTGTATTTGATAAAATAAGCACGTTAGTGTATTTGACAGCAAAATGAAAATTTCGAAGGAAGTGGAAAGCAGGTATGTACGGTTGGGATATTGATATGTACGGTTATGTAATACCCCCTTTGTTCATAAACGGAAGTGTGAATGGAAAGTAGATGATGTTTTATTTATTTATTTACTTATTTTATTTTGTCCAACTCTATCGGCTACCGTTATGACAAGCACTACAAGAAACGGCAGATCTTTTGACACAGTTCAGTGCTAGAGGAAAGCTAGATCAGTAGCAACTGGAGGTGTCATGGCGTCTGATTCTATTTTTAGAAAAAAAAAACAAAAACAAAAAACAAAACACATGGGGTTTAATTTGATGACGTCACAAAAGTTACGGATGTTTTGTGAATATGCTCGATCATTTTGGTCTTTTCAATTTTCGAAAAGGATGGAAAATAATCATTTTAATGGATGTATTTTCACTTTTTCTTCGCATCCAGCTCATACAAATAACGATATTAATTTAACATCTTATTCTTCCTAAACCTCACATTATCCCTTTTCCTTCACACCTTTCCTTCACTCTCCTTTCCTTCCTCTCGCTATCTATCTTCTTACCCCACTTATTTTTTTTCTCCATCTCTCTCCTATCTCCTACCTTTAACCTTTATTTCTTCTTCATACAAATGATTTATTATCTAAGGACTCTCTCTGAATGTATAAAAGTAATTTTAATGCGAAGAATAGTGTTCAGTCGTTTCACTTACTAGCGTTCTCTGCCATTGCCTAAGAACGCTATGGCAACTGCAATTTATCTATTTATACTTTGCTCTGTGTAAATCAATTCATTTCATGATTGGATGCTGCTGCTGATCAAAGGGATGTGGATAGTTATTCCGCCTTTATGAATCGTTCAGATACTCTCGTGAGATGAGAATGAATGGATATGAAAAAAATGCGCCAAAAAATATGACTCGTTGATAGAATTAATGGGAATGGAATTAAACTAAATATAGAAAAGATAATGTCAGTATTTTCGAAGGGTTTACTGCCTAATTGTCTGGAATTCACACACGCTTTAACCCACCTTAAATAACGTTTTACACTATGCATATCGAATGTTGCATAAATCATCAAAAATAACCTTTGTCGGCATTATTTTCAGTATACACTCAGCAGTAGAGATTATATTTGACGCACGAATAACTAACTTTGAAATATGTTACTTTTTATTCTGTTTTTGGTATTGCTGTCCTGCGGTAAACTTATATATCGAGAAAAAATATATATAATAGGTAATGGAAGACATATAGGTAAGTGTTCTTTTTAAAACTCGTGAAAAGTTATTTTATCTGAAAGCAGTTGTCTATAAGCCTAGTAATGGCGGGAACAGCAGATTCTATTATTTGACAAAAAATCAGTGTATATTTAGAACCATTCACACATCACAGTGAAATGAAATACGCAGAAAATTATGTATGCACTGAAATGGTGATAATCTAAGTGTAATTGATGTAAACTCGGTGATGTGCACAGTTTTGTACAGTAAATGGTGATTAAGAGTGCTATAGACCTAACAAGTGGGCGTGTCTTGTAAGTACACATAGTATATTACATTTCTTTTGTGAGTGCTACCTCCAAAGGGTGCATGTACTTTTTTTTTAGTTTTGATTTTAGACTAACTACATTAGATTCATTCTGTTTTAGAATCTTTCAAATTAGTTCTAGAATACGAACTGGAAATTCTTGATTGGCATTGAATGTGTATCTTTTGTAGCAGATGTTATGAATATGATTTTCAATCGAATTAAATAAGCTAAGTCTTCCTCACGAAGAAGCAAAGAGAATGCCACATCACGTGTTTGTGTTTACGTTTTCCTGTAACTGTCTTAGGGTTGCCAGTTCAAAAATTAAAAGAGCCATCTATCGGCCGTTCTGTGAATTATCAGCGCATGTTGTTCTATCATCCTTTTACCGTTCTTGATTCTTCGTTTATCATTAGTTCAATTTACCTTTGATTCAGTGGGTAGAGCTAAACGGAAAGGAAAGCTAAACTTTGTTGGAAATTTCGAGAAGACCCAACAGACTGTCGGTTGAGCAAGGCCTATTTTCCGCGTGAAGAATCGAATGCCTGATATTTGCTGTAGACTTTGCATATATATATATATATATATATATATATATATATATATATATATATATATATATATATATATATATATATATATATATATATATATATATAATATTAATTGCCTAAGATTTTTCCCGTCTGTTTCTGCTCAATTCTGTCGATGAACGATTATGGCGATGATGATAAATCCATTTTCATTCTACATTTGTTTTCTTTTTCTTACGCTTATTAAGAACTAATGTCAAGATATTTCCCAATAGCTTGTTTGCTGACTGCATCAGCGCTCTCACGTGGGACTTCCTATTACCCACAAGGGCTTCAGAAATACAAATTGCAAAAATGCACAAACATTCCACTGGTTCTCTCTGCGGCACAGAAGACCCTTTCGAATTCGTATATTTTGCGATAACGAAACGGAAGTATGAGGTACAGGCTTTTATAGTTAGGTTACTCAGTCATCTGGAAATATTCATTATTGTTTATAAAAGCTATAGTTAGAATTATTCCACATAGAAATATTCATTACTGTTTATAAAAGCTATAGTTAGAATTATTAAATTTAATTTAGGCAACATTCTCAACCTCAGAGCTGAGAATTTCTTTATATATTTTACTTTCCTAATAGGCTGTATGTCATAAATACCAAATTTCGAAACGTATAAAAAAATCATTATAGGGGTTGGTCCTTTACCAGAATGAGGCATAAGCAACGTCGTTTTTTTTTTTCCTTTTTCCTTGTCACCAAGATTAGCGCTGTCTCCCTCTGCCCTCTGGTATTTACAACTAAAAAAGAGAAAGAAAGAAAGAAGGAAAGAAAAAATATCATAAGGTTTCCGACTCACTTCTACAAAGCAGTATGATACTTGGAGTGCATGTCACGTCTGCTAAGAAATGACATTTGTCTTGTCTTTTGAAAGTGGAAGGACTATTATCAACTTGTATCACTGTAGGTTCCTGTCTTCATGTGTTATTTTGAAAATTTCGTGAAGTTCCCTGTCAAAAATTATAATACATTTGCAAATTTACTTTAGATATATGAATATATATATATTAATCCATCTGTTTATCTGTCTTATCTTTCTGTCTTTTTATATAACCATCGATCGATAAATCAGTTAATGAAACAGTAAGTCTTCAGTCAGTCGATTTATATAAGTAGATAGATAAATAGATAGATAGATATTGATCGGTAAATATATATTAATAAATAGATCCATATAGATATAGATAGAAATGTAAATACTGAAGACTGAACATAGCCTTGATTTCTTAGCAAAGTGATCGAGAAATGTGCAAAAACAACTGATTTCGTAAAATAACCACAACATACATATAGTGTCAGCGATGTTTTGATATATGCTATATAGCTGTAATTGTTCTTAATACGAAATGATCAACACTAAGTTACAAAAGAACACCAGAAAATAAGTTGTTAAAACGCACACCAGCATACCGGGAAGGTTTGCCATGATCTGAGTTAGACGTGTTGTCTCTCTCGAAAAGTTTATGTTTTTGGTTAGCGTTGGTTAGTTGTTTGTTCATTGTTTAATAGAATAACTCAAAAAGTTATGATCGATTTTTATGATTTATTTATTTATATTTTATTTATTTTATTTATTTATTATTATTATTTTTAACCAGAAGTGTGTCTCGGCCTAACCTAGATGCCATTGGATGTTGATCCAGGAATTTTTCAAATAAATGCATTAGTTACCCCTATTGCCTTGACAATAGGGGTAACTATTATCATTATTATCAATACCTCTATCATCTACTTTGGCGGAGGTATGCTCTCTCTGATTGCTTCTCGTATATTGTGAAACTTCAAGATGATTATTCCAAAGATTCGTCCTACCTCGAGTTTCTACCCAGTTACTTGGAAAGCCTACTAATGAGCTGTAGTATTTTAGAAGTTCGTAAGTTGAGTAAAACCTTAGAATCGATGGTGTTTCAATTGCAGGTGGTGCTGTAACTGTACTAGAAATAGGGAGACGGAGAGTGTGCGAGAAGGGGTATGGGAGAGGGAGAGGAAGAGGAAGAGGAAGAGGGTGAGGGAGAAGAGGAGGGAGAAGTTGAGGGAGGGAGGGAGGGAGGGAGGGAGGGAGGGAGGGAGGGAAGGAAGGAAGGAAGGAAGGAAGGAAGGAGGGAGGGAGGGAGGGAGGGAGGGAGGGAGGGAGGGAGGGAGGGAGGGAGGGAGGGAGGGAGGGAGGGGGGGGGGTGGGTGGGTGGGAGGGAGAGAGAGAGAGAGAGAGAGAGAGAGAGAGAGAGAGAGAGAGAGAGAGAGAGAGAGAGAGAGAGAGAGAGACAGAGAGACAGAGACAGACAGAGAGAGAAAGAGAAGCCGGGAGATACAGGAAGGAAAGAAGGGAAAGAGAGAGAGAGAGAGGGAGAGAACAAGACAAGACAAGAGAGAAGCAAGAGACAGACAAAGAGAAGGAGGGAGAGGGAAGGCGCGATGATATTAGGCGATAAGTGTCCCCGACCGTGGCTACCCGTCCGCGGTTCCGGCGATACCCGGTTCGACTCTGTTGGGCTTCGTCTCCCTCGCCCTCCCGCGCCCCCCCCCCCCCCGTCGCCTCGTGTCTGCGGTTCGCCTCCCTCGCCCTTCTTCGCCCCCCCCCCCCGGTCGCCTCGTGTCTGTGGTTCGTCTCCCTCGCCCTCTCTCGCCCTCCCCTCCCCCCCGTCGCCTCGTGTCTGCGGCTCGCCCTTCGGATCCTTCTCCCTCCTCTTCGCGATGTATGTCGTGTTTTCTCTGTCTCTGTCTGTCTGTCTCTTTGGTAGTCTCTCTCTTTCTCTCTGGGTGTGTATGTCTCTCTCTCTGGCAGTCTCTGTCTGTCTGTCTCTCTCTCTGATAGTCTCTGTCTGTGTCTGTCTCTGTCTCTCTCTCTCTGGCAGTCTTTGTCTGTCTATATCCCTGTCTCTTTCTCTCTCTGTCATTTGGTTATTCCTTCATCTTCTTCATTTTCTCCTCCACCCTCTCCCTGTTTCTATTTTTTCTACCTTCCCTCTCTCTCTCTCTCCCTTCTTTTCCTTTCCTTCCTTCCACCCCCTCCCTCCCTTCTCTCTTCCTCCCTCCCTCCCCCTTCTCCCTTCCTCCTTCCCTCCCTCCCTCCCCTCCATTCCCCCCTTCTCCCTCTCTCCCTCCCACCCTCCCCTCCGCCACACAAGCGCTCCCGAAGATCCTCCTCTGCAGCTCCTCCTCCTCCCACGAAGCATCCTGCGAACCAAAACCCTCATTTCCCTCCATCAGTTATCAGTAGCATTGGCTTTCCTCCTTCGCCGACGCCCGCCTCTGCTGCTCCCTTTTGGCACTGAGTTTTATATTTATTTATTTATTTATTTATTATTATTATTATTATTATTATTTTTTTTGGGGGGGTATATAAATATTTGTATATTTACATATACAGTGAACCCTCGTATTTCGCGGGGGTTACGTTCCAAAAAGAACCCGTGATAGGCGAAATCCGTGGAGTAGTAACCATTTTTTCTACAATTATTATACAATGAAATACTCTACAATACATTGAAACCAAAGAACAAAACCTTTTTACAGGCCCAAGCATTTGTTTAACAAATAAAAGTACTGTATAAACGTTTTTTTTTCACAAATAACTACTGTGCTGTAAAATGATAATTTCAATAATCAATACAAACTGAATGCTTCATGGGTTTTAGAGAAAATTTGCAAACAAATTTGGCAAGCTGTTTTACGTACATGCACATATTAAACCGTAACGTTATTGACACACAGGTAGAGAAGAAGCGGAGAGACTGTTTAGCCAATCAGAATGCAGAACACAATGCACAATGCAAATCCGTGAAGCAGCGAGAACGTGAAAGGTGAACCGCGTTATAGCGATGGTTCACTGTATCCATACATCAATCTATTTATGTATGTATATATTATATACATACATTATCATATATATGTATATAAAAATGCGTATAATTACATTTATAATTACACACACATACACACACACATATAAACATATATGTACATATATAAACATATATGTACATATATATATATATATATATATATATATATATATATATATATATATATATATATATATATATATATATGTATATATATGTATATGTATATATATATATATATATATATATATATATATATATATATATATATATATATATATATATATATATGTGTGTGTGTGTGTGTGTGTGTGTGTGTGTGTGTGTGTGTGTGTGTTTTATATATATATATATATATATATATATATATATATATATATATATATATATATATATATATATATATAACTACACCAAACAAGGTCATTTAGACGGATTTCTCCCGATCGTTTCCATACACACGCATTCGTCTCTATGCAAGGAGGCGACGGATCTGCAAAGCTTATATATGCACACTCACGCCATGGTCGAGTCAGTTCCCACCTGTCAGTCGAGGGGGGATTATCGCTCGTCCGGACGCTTATTTAAACGATTGTGAGGAACGTTTTGATTACTGTGTGACAGCCCTTTTGATTTAATGATTGTTATATTCACAAACGGCGTTGTTTGGTGATTACTCTGGCTTTTTTTTTAGAGTTAAGTACATTTAATTTTCAGGGTAGTTTTAACTATTTTACTAATTAATATAGATCTGGGATGGCCAACCAGTCGGTCACAAGCCTGTTTTAGGTCGATCATACTACTGTACCTGTTAATAATTCGTCCTTCAGAAATTCTCATACAAATAACTGCAATAGCATATCCAAGTACTCAAATACTTGGATTATTATATTTCTCTTTTTCTGGGAATATGTTATATATATATTCATAATGATGGACATGTCTGAATAACATACAATTATGTGTATTATGAATAATTGTTACAGTTATAATTACATTACTGGAATATGTTTGAATCTTAGGCTGGTAGATCGCATCAGGGTAATTTTAGAGAAAGTAGGTCATATCTCACAATAGGTTAGCCACCCCTGATATGGACCGGCGATGGTGATTTAATGAAATATAGTAATTGACAAGTTATGTTTGGTGTACTCAGTCAGGAGAAATTTAACTTGTCGATAAGGTTTAGCTTTCCGGTCGTTGTATTAATATTTTCCCTTTTAATAACCTGTCACTCGCTTGATGATGAATATTCTCGTCCGTATGCTTATTTAAACGATTGTGAGGAACATATTGATTACTGTGTGACAGCCCTTTTGATTTAATGATTGTAGTTTCTGATTGTTATATTCACAAACGGCGTTATTTGGTAGATTGCTCTGTTTTTTTTTTTTTGTTTTTTTTTTTAGAGTTAAGTACATTTAATTTTCAGGGTAGTTTTCACTCTTTTGCTAATTAGTATAGATCTGGGATGGCTAATCAGTCGGTCACAAGCCTGTTTTAGGTCGATCATACTACTGTACCTGTTAATAATTCGTCCTTCAGGAGTTGTCCTGTAAATACCTTTAATAGCATATCCAAGTACTCATGATACTTGGATTATTATATTTCTCTTTTTTCTTCGAATGTTATATTTATATTCATAATGATGGGCATGTCTGAATAACATACAGTTATGTGTATTATGAATAATTGTTACAGTTATAATTACATTAATGGAATATGTTTGAATCTTAGGCTGGTAGATCGCATCAGGGTAACTGTAGAAAAAGCAGGTCATATCTCACAATAGGTTAGCCACCCCTGATATGGAGCATCGATGGCGATTTAGCGAAATATATTAATTGACAAGTTATATTTGGTGTACTCAGTCAGGAGAAACTTAATTTGTCGATAAGGTTTAAGTTTCCGGTCGTTGTATTAATAATTTCCCTTTTAATAACCTGTCACTCGCTTGCTGATGAATATTCTCGTCCGTATGCTTATTTAAACGATTGTGAGGAACATTTTGATTACTGTATGACAGCCCTTTTGAATTAATGATTGTAGTTTGTAATTGTTATATTCACAAACGACGTTGTTTGGTAGATTGCTCTGTTTGGCTTTTTTTTTTAGAGTTAAGTACATTTAATTTTCAGGGTAGTTTTCACTCTTGCTAATTAGTATAGATCTGGGATGGCTAATCAGTCGGTCACAAGCCTGTTTTAGGTCGATCATACTACTGTACCCGTTAATAATTCATCCTTCAGAAATTCTCATACAAATAACTGCAATAGCATATCCAGGTACTCATGATACTTGGATTATTATATTTCTCTTTTTTCTGGGAATAAGTTTTATTTATATTCATAATGATGGACATGTCTGAATAACATACAATTATGTGTATTATGAATAATTGTTACAGTTATAATTACATTAATGGAATATGTTTGAATCTTAGGCTGGTAGATCGCATCAGGGTAACTGTAGAAAAAGTAGGTCATATCTCACAATAGGTTAGCCACCCCTGATATGGAGCATCGATGGCGATTTAGCGAAATATATTAATTGACAAGTTATGTTTGGTGTACTCAGTCAGGAGAAATTTAACTTGTCGATAAGGTTTAAGTTTCTGGTCGTTGTATTAATATATTCCCTTTTACTAACCTGTCACTCGCTTGCTGATGAATATTCTCGTCCGTATGCTTATTTAAACGATTGTGAGGAACATTTTGATTACTGTATGACAGCCCTTTTGATTTAATGATTGTAGTTTGTAATTGTTATATTCACAAACGACGTTGTTTGGTAGATTGCTCTGTTTGGCTTTTTTTTTAGAGTTAAGTACATTTAATTTTCAGGGTAGTTTTCACTATTTTGCTAATTAATATAGATCTGGGATGGCTAATCAGTCGGTCACAAGCCTGTTTTAGGTCGATCACACTACTGTACCCGTTAATAATTCGTCCTTCAGAAATTCTCATACAAATAACTGCAATAGCATATCCAGGTACTCATGATACGTGGATTATTATATTTCTCTTTTTCTGGGAATAAGTTATATATATATATATATATTCATAATGATGGACATGTCTGAATAACACAGTTATGTGTATTATGAATAATTGTTACAGTTACAAATACATTTATGGAATATGTTTGAATCTTAGGCTGGTAGATCGCATCAAGGTAACTGTAGAAAAAGTAGGTCATATCTCACAATAGGTTAGCCACCCCTGATATGGAGCGTCGATGGCGATTTAGTGAAATATAGTAATTGACAAGGTATGTTTGGTGTACTCAGTCAGGAGAAATTTAACTTGTCGATAAGGTTTAACTTTCAGGTCGTTGTATTAATATTTTCCCTTTTAATAACCTGTCACTCGCTTGATGATGAATATTCTCGTCCGTATGCTTATTTAAACGATTGTGAGGAACATTTTGATTACTGTATGACAGCCCTTTTGATTTAATGATTGTAGTTTGTAATTGTTATATTCACAAACGACGTTGTTTGGTAGATTGCTCTGTTTGGCTTTTTTTTAGAGTTCAGTACATTTAATTTTCACGGTAGTTTTCACTCTTGCTAATTAGTATAGATCTGGGATGGCTAATCAGTCGGTCACAAGCCTGTTTTAGGTCAATCACACTACTGTACCCGTTAATAATTCGTCCTTCAGAAGTTGTCCTGCAAATAACTGCAATAGCATATCCAGGTGCTCATGATACTTGGATTATTATATTTCTCTTTTTCTGGGAATGCTATATTTATATTTATAATGATGGACATGTCTGAATAACATACAATTATGTGTATTATGAATAATTGTTACAGTTATAATTACATTTATGGAATATGTTTGAATTTTAGGCTGGTAGATCGCATCAAGGTAACTGTAGAAAAAGTAGGTCATATCTCACAATAGGTTAGCCACCCCTGATATGGACCGACGATGGCGATTTAGTGAAATATATTAATTGACAAATTATGTTTGGTGTACTCAGTCAGGAGAAACTTAACTTGTCGATAAAATTAATTTTCCGGTCGTTGTATTAATATTTTCCCTTTTAATAACCTGTCACTCGCTTGCTGATGAATATTCTCGTCCGTATGCTTATTTAAACGATTGTGAGGAACATTTTGATTACTGTATGACAGCCCTTTTGATTTAATGATTGTAGTTTGTAATTGTTATATTCACAAACGACGTTGTTTGGTAGATTGCTCTGTTTGGCTTTTTTTTTTTAGAGTTCAGTACATTTAATTTTCAGGGTAGTTTTCACTCTTGCTAATTAGTATAGATCTGGGATGGCTAATCAGTCGGTCACAAGCCTGTTTTAGGTCGATCATACTACTGTACCCGTTAATAATTTGTCCTTCAGAAATTCTCATACAGATAACTGCAATAGCATATCCAAGTACTCAAATACTTGGATTATTATATTTCTCTTTTTTTTCTGGGAATAAGTTTTATTTATATTCATAATGATGGGCATGTCTGAATAACACACAATTATGTGTATTATGAATAATTGTTACAGTTATAATTACATTTATGGAATATGTTTGAATCTTAGGCTGGTAGATCGCATCAAGGTAACTGTAGAAAAAGTAGGTCATATCTCACAATAGGTTAGCCACCCCTGATATGGACCGGCGATGGCGATTTAGCGAAATATATTAATTGACAAGTTATGTTTGGTGTACTCAGTCAGGAGAAATTTAAGTTGTCGATAAGGTTTAACTTTCCGGTCGTTGTATTAATATTTTCCCTTTTAATAACCTGTCACTCGCTTGCTGATGAATATTCTCGTCCGTATGCTTATTTAAACGATTGTGAGGAACATTTTGATTACTGTATGACAGCCCTTTTGATTTAATGATTGTAGTTTGTAATTGTTATATTCACAAACGACGTTGTTTGGTAGATTGCTCTGTTTGGCTTTTTTTTTAGAGTTCAGTACATTTAATTTTCAGGGTAGTTTTCACTCTTGATAATTAGTATAAATCTGGGATGGCTAATCAGTCGGTCACAAGCCTGTTTTAGGTCGATCATACTACTGTACCCGTTAATAATTTGTCCTTCAGAAATTCTCATACAGATAACTGCAATAGCATATCCAAGTACTCAAATACTTGGATTATTATATTTCTCTTTTCTTCTGGGAATAAGTTTTATTTATATTCATAATGATGGACATGTCTGAATACCATACAATTATGTGTATCATAAATAATTGTTACAGTTACAATTACATTTATGGAATATGTTTGAATCTTAGGCTGGTAGATCGCATCAAGGTAACTGTAGAAAAAGTAGGTCATATCTCACAATAGGTTAGCCACCCCTGATATGGAACATCGATGGCGATTTAGCGAAATATATTAATTGACAAGTTATGTTTGGTGTACTCAGTCAGGAGAAATTTAATTTGTCGATAAGGTTTAAGTTTCCGGTCGTTGTATTAATATTTTCCCTTTGAATAACCTGTTACTCGCTTGCTGATGAATATTCTCGTCCGTATGCTTATTTAAACGATTGTGAGGAACATTTTGATTACTGTATGACAGCCCTTTTGATTTAATGAGTGTACTTTGTAATTGTTATATTCACAAACGGCGTTGTTTGGTAGATTGCTCTGTTTGGCTTTGTTTTTTTGAGTTCAGTACATTTAATTTTCAGGGTAGTTTTCACTCTTTTGCTAATTAATATAGATCTGGGATGGCTAATCAGTCGGTCACAAGCCTGTTTTAGGTCGATCACACTACTGTACCTGTTAATAATTCGTCCTTCAGAAGTTGTCCTGTAAATACCTTTAATAGCATATCCAGGTACTTATGATACTTGGATTATTATATTTCTCTTTTTCTGGGAATGCTATATTTATATTCATAATGATGGACATGTCTGAATAACACACAATTATGTGTATTATGAATAATTGTTACAGTTATAATTACATTAATGGAATATGTTTGAATCTTAGGCTGGTAGATCGCATGAGGGTAATTTTAGAAAAAGTAGGTCATATCTCACAATAGGTTAGCCACCCCTGATATGGACCGGCGACGGCGATTTAGCGAAATATGTTAATTGACAAGTTATGTTTGGTGTACTCAGTCAGGAGAAATTTAATTGTCGATAAGGTTTAAGTTTCCGGTCGTTGTATTAATATTTTCCCTTTTAATAACCTGTTACTCGCTTGCTGATGAATATTCTCGTCCGTTTGCTTATTTAAACGATTGTGAGGAACATTTTGGTTACTGTATAACAGCCCTTTTGATTTAATGATTGTAGTTTGTAATTGTTATATTCACAAACGGCGTTGTTTGGTAGATTGCTCTGTTCGGCTTTTTTTTTTTAGAGTTAAGTACATTTAATTTTCGGGCTAGTTTTCACTCTTTTGCTAATTAATATAGATCTGGGATGGCCAACCAGTCGGTCACAAGCCTGTTTTCGGTCGATCACACTACTGTACGTGTTAGTAATTCGTCCTTCAGAAGTTCTCATACATATAACTGCAATAGCATATCCAGGTACTCATGATACTTGGATTATTATGTTTCTCTTTTTTCTTCGAATGTTATATTTATATTTATAATGATGGGCATGTCTGAATAACATACAATTATGTGTATTATGAATAATTGTTACAGTTACAATTACATTTATGGAATATGTTTGAATCTTAGGCTGGTAGATCGCATCAAGGTAACTGTAGAAAAAGTAGGTCATATCTCACAATAGGTTAGCCACCCCTGATATGGAAAATCGATGGCGATTTAGCGAAATATATTAATTGACAAGTTATGTTTGGTGTACTCAGTCAGGAGAAATTTAACTTGTCGATAAGGTGTAACTTTCCGGTCGTTGTATTAATATTATCCCTCTTAATAACCTGTCACTCGCTTGCTGATGAATATTCTCGTCCGTATGCTTATTTAAACGATTGTGAGGAACATTTTGGTTACTGTGTGACAGCCATTTTGATTTAATGATATTAGTTTGTAATTGTTATATTCACAAACGGCGTTGTTTGGTAGATTGCTCTGTTTGGCTTTTTTTTTTAGAGTTAAGTACGTTTAATTTTCGGGGTAGTTTTCACTCTTTTGCTAATTAATATAGATCTGGGATGGCCAACCAGTCGGTCACAAGCCTGTTTTAGGTCGATCACACTACTGTACCTGTTAATAATTCGTCCTGCAAATACCTTCAATAGCATATCCAGGTACTCATGACACGTGGATTATTATATTTCTCTTTTTTCTGAGAATAAGTTATATTTATATTCATAATGATGGACATGTCTGAATAACATACAATTATGTGTATTATGAATAATTGTTACAGTTATAATTACATTAATGGAATATGTTTGAATCTTAGGCTGGTAGATCGCATCAGGGTAACTGTAGAAAAAGTAGGTCATATCTCACAATAGGTTAGCCACCCCTGATAAGGACCGGCGATGGCGATTTAGCGAAATATATTAATTGACAAGTTATGTTTGGTGTACTCAGTCAGGAGAAATTTAAGTTGTCGATAAGGTTTAAGTATCCGGTCGTTGTATTAATATTTTCCCTTTAAATAACCTGTTACTCGCTTGCTGATGAATGTTCTCGTCCGTATGCTTATTTAAACGATTGTGAGGAACATTTTGATTACTGTATGACAGCCCTTTTGATTTAATGATAGTAGTTTGTAATTGTTATATTCACAAACGACGTTGTTTGGTAGATTGCTCTGTTTGGCTTTTTTTTTTTTTTTTTTAGAGTTCAGTACATTTAATTTTCGGGGTAGTTTTTACTCTTTTGCTAATTAATATAGATCTGGGATGGCTAATCAGTCGGTCACAAGCCTGTTTTAGGTCGATCACACTACTGTACCTGTTAATAATTCGTCCTTCAGAAGTTGTCCTGTAAATACCTTCAATAGCATATCCAGGTACTCATGATACTTGGATTATTATATTTCTCTTTTTCTGGGAATATGTTATATATATATTCATAATGATGGACATGTCTGAATAACATACAATTATGTGTATTATGAATAATTGTTACAGTTACAATTACATGTATGGAATATGTTTGAATCTTAGGCTGGTAGATCGCATCAAGGTAACTGTAGAAAAAGTAGGTCATATCTCACAATAGGTTAGCCACCCCTGATATGGACCGGCGATGGCGATTTAGTAAAATATATTAATTGACAAGTTATGTTTGGTGTACTCAGTCAGGAGAAATTTAACTTGTCGATAAGGTTTAAGTTTCCGGTCGTTGTATTAATATTTTCCCTTTTAATAACCTGTCACTCGCTTGATGATGAATATTCTCGTCCGTATGCTTATTTAAATGATTGTGAGGAACATTTTGATTACTGTATGACAGCCCTTTTGATTTAATGATTGTAGTTTGTAATTGTTTATATTCACAAACGACGTTGTTTGGTAGATTGCTCTGTTTGGCTTTTTTTTTTTTTTAGAGTTAAGTACATTTAATTTTCGGGGTAGTTTTCACTATTTTGCTAACTAATATAGATCTGGGATGGACAACCAGTCGGTCACAAGCCTGTTTTTAGGTCGATCACACTACTGTACCTGTTGATAATTCGTCCTGCAAATACCTTCAATAGCATATCCAGGTACTCATGATACGTGGATTATTATATTTCTCTTTTTTCTGAGAATAAGTTATATTTATATTCATAATGATGGACATGTCTGAATAACATACAATTATGTGTATTATGAATAATTGTTACAGTTACAATTACATTTATGGAATATGTTAGAATCTTAGGCTGGTAGATCACATCAGGGTAATTTTAGAGAAAGTAGGTCATATCTCACAATAGGTTAGCCACCCCTGATATGGAGCGTCGATGGCGATTTAGCGAAATATGTTAATTGACAAATTATGTTTGGTGTACTCAGTCAGGAGAAACTTAACTTGTCGATAAGGTTTAACTTTCCGGTCGTTGTATTAATATTTTCCCTTTAAATAACCTGTCACTCGCTTGCTGATGAATATTTTCGTCCGTATGCTTATTTAAACGATTGTGAGGAACATTTTGATTACTGTGTGACAGCCCTTTTGATTTAATGATTGTAGTTTGTAATTGTTATATTCACAAACGACGTTGTTTGGTAGATTGCTCTGTTTGGCTTTTTTTTAGAGTTCAGTACATTTAATTTTCAGGGTAGTTTTCACTCTTGCTAATTAGTATAGATCTGGGATGGCCAACCAGTCGGTCACAAGCCTGTTTTAGGTCAATCACACTACTGTACCTGTTAATAATTCGTCCTTCAGAAGTTGTCATGCAAATAACTGCAATAGCGTATCCAAGTACTCATGATACGTGGATTATTATATTTCTCTTTTTTCTGAGAATAAGTTATATTTATATTCATAATGATGGACATGTCGGAATAAGACACAATTATGTGTATTATGAATAATTATTACAGTTACAATTACATTTATGGAATATGTTTGAATCTTAGGCTGGTTGATCGCATCAAGGTAACTGTAGAAAAAGTAGGTCATATCTCACAATAGGTTAGCCACCCCTGATATGGAGCATCGATGGCGATTTAGTGAAATATATTAATTGACAAATTATGTTTGGTGTACTCAGTCAGGAGAAATTTAACTTGTCGATAAGGTTTGAGTATCCGGTCGTTGTATTAATATTTTCCCTTTTAATAACTTGTTACTCGCTTGCTGATGGATATTCTCGTCCGTATGCTTATTTAAACGATTGTGAGGAACATTTTGATTACTGTATGACAGCCCTTTTGATTTAATGATTGTAGTTTGTAATTGATATATTCACAAACGACGTTGTTTGGTAGATTGCTCTGTTTGGCTTTTTTTTTAGAGTTCAGTACATTTAATTTTCAGGGTAGTTTTCACTCTTGCTAATTAATATAGATCTGGGATGGCTAATCAGTCGGTCACAAGCCTGTTTTAGGTCGATCATACTACTGTACCTGTTAATAATTCGTCCTTCAGAAGTTGTCATGCAAATAACTGCAATAGCATATCCAAGTACTCATGATACTTGGATTATTATGTTTCTCTTTTTTCTTCGAATGTTATATTTATATTCATAATGATGGGCATGTCTGAATAACACACAATTATGTGTATTATGAATAATTGTTACAGTTACACTTACATTTATGGAATATGTTTGAATCTTAGGCTGGTAGATCGCATCAGGGTAATTTTAGAGAAAGTAGGTCATATCTCACAATAGGTTAGCCACCCCTGATATGGAGCATCGATGGCGATTTAGCGAAATATGTTAATTGACAAGTTATGTTTGGTGTACTCAGTCAGGAGAAATTTAAGTTGTCGATAAGGTGTAAGTTTCCGGTCGTTGTATTAATATTTTCCCTTTGAATAACCTGTTACTCGCTTGCTGATGAATATTCTCGTCCGTATGCTTATTTAAACGATTGTAAGGAACATTTTGATTACTGTATGACAGCCCTTTTGATTTAATGATTGTAGTTTGTAATTGTTATATTCACAAACGGCGTTGTTTGGTAGATTGCTCTGTTTGGCTTTTTTTTTTTTTTTTAGAGTTCAGTACATTTAATTTTCAGGGTAGTTTTCACTCTTTTGCTAATTAATATAGATCTGGGATGGCCAACCAGTCGGTCACAAGCCTGTTTTAGGTCGATCACACTACTGTACCTGTTAATAATTCGTCCTGCAAATACCTTCAGTAGCATATCCAGGTACTCATGATACGTGGATTTTTATATTTCTCTTTTTTCTGAGAATAAGTTATATTTATATTCATAATGATGGACATGTCTGAATAACATACAATTATGTGTATTATGAATAATTGTTACAGTTATAATTACATTAATGGAATATGTTTGAATCTTAGGCTGGTAGATCGCATCAGGGTAACTGTAGAAAAAGCAGGTCATATCTCACAATAGGTTAGTCACCCCTGATATGGAGCGTCGATGGCGATTTAGCGAAATATATTAATTGACAAGTTATGTTTGGTGTACTCAGTCAGGAGAAATTTAAGTTGTCGATAAGGTTTAACTTTCCGGTCGTTGTATTAATATTTTCCCTTTTAATAACCTGTCACTCGCTTGCTGATGAATATTCTCGTCCGTATGCTTATTTAAACGATTGTGAGGAACATTTTGATTACTGTATGACAGCCCTTTTGATTTAATGATTGTAGTTTGTAATTGTTTGGTAGATTGCTCTGTTTGGCTTTTTTTAGAGTTCAGTACATTTAATTTTCAGGGTAGTTTTCACTCTTTTGCTAATTAATATAGATCTGGGATGGCCAACCAGTCGGTCACAAGCCTGTTTTAGGTCGATCACACTACTGTACCTGTTAATAATTCGTCCTGCAAATACCTTCAATAGCATATCCAGGTACTCATGATACGTGGATTATTATATTTCTCTTTTTTCTGAGAATAAGTTATATTTATATTCATAATGATGGACATGTCTGAATAACATACAATTATGTGTATTATGAATAATTGTTACAGTTACAATTACATTTATGGAATATGTTTGAATCTTAGGCTGGTAGATCGCATCAGGGTAACTGTAGAAAAAGCAGGTCATATCTCACAATAGGTTAGCCACCCCTGATATGGAGCATCGATGGCGATTTAGCGAAATATATTAATTGACAAGTTATGTTTGGTGTACTCAGTCAGGAGAAATTTAACTTGTCGATAAGATTTAGGTATCCGGTCGTTGTATTAATATTTTCCCTTTAAATAACCTGTCACTCGCTTGCTGATGAATATTCTCGTCCGTATGCTTATTTAAACGATTGTGAGGAACATTTTGATTACTGTATGACAGCCCTTTTGATTTAATGATTGTAGTTTGTAATTGTTATATTCACAAACGACGTTGTTTGGTAGATTGCTCTGTTTGGCTTTTTTTTTTAGAGTTCAGTACATTTAATTTTCAGGGTAGTTTTCACTCTTGCTAATTAGTATAGATCTGGGATGGCTAATCAGTCGGTCACAAGCCTGTTTTAGGTCGATCATACTACTGTACCCGTTAATAATTCGTCCTTCAGAAATTCTCATACAAATAACTGCAATAGCATATCCAAGTACTCAAATACTTGGATTATTATATTTCTCTTTTTTCTGGGAATAAGTTATATTTATATTCATAATGATGGACATGTCTGAATAACATACAATTATGTGTATTATGAATAATTGTTACAGTTACACTTACATTTATGGAATATGTTTGAATCTTAGGCTGGTAGATCGCATCAGGGTAACTGTAGAAAAAGTAGGTCATATCTCACAATAGGTTAGCCACCCCTGATATGGAGCATCGATGGCGATTTAACGAAATATATTAATTGACATGTTATGTTTGGTGTACTCAGTCAGGAGACATTTAAGTTGTCGATAAGGTTTAGGTATCCGGTCGTTGTATTAATATTTTCCCTCTAAATAACCTGTTACTCGCTTGCTGATGAATATTTTCGTCCGTATGCTTATTTAAACGATTGTGAGGAACATTTTGATTACTGTATGACAGCCCTTTTGATTTAATGATAGTAGTTTGTAATTGTTATATTCACAAACGACGTTGTTTGGTAGATTGCTCTGTTTGACTTTTATTTTAGAGTTAAGTACATTCAATTTTCGGGGTAGTTTTTACTCTTGCTAATTAATATAGATCTGGGATGGCCAACCAGTCGGTCACAAGCCTGTTTTAGGTCGATCACACTACTGTACCTGTTAATAATTCATCCTTCAGAAATTCTCATACAAATAACTGCAATAGCATATCCAAGTACTCATGATACTTGGATTATTATGTTTCTCTTTTTTCTTCGAATGTTATATTTATATTCATAATGATGGGCATGTCTGAATACCATACAATTATGTGTATCATAAATAATTGTTACAGTTACAATTACATTTATGGAATATGTTTGAATCTTAGGCTGGTAGATCGCATCAAGGTAACTGTAGAAAAAGTAGGTCATATCTCACAATAGGTTAGCCACCCCTGATATGGACCGGCGATGGCGATTTAGCGAAATATATTAATTGACAAATTATGTTTGGTGTACTCAGTCAGGAGAAACTTAATTTGTCGATAAGGTTTAAGTTTCTGGTCGTTGGCTCAATATTTTCCCTTTGAATAATTTGTTATTCGCTTGCTGATGAATATTCCATCAATTCTCTTTCTCTCTAACTTTTCCTCCGTTCCTCTCTCTCCCTCACTTTCAACTCCTCTTCTGTTTTTGTTTCTCCTGTCATCACTTTTTTAAAAATAAGCTGGGGTGTTTAAATATATCTGTCTGTCTCTGTGGGTGGATGGATGGATGGAAGGAAGAAAGGAAAGATGGATGGATGGATGGGCGGAAGGACGAAGGTGTGTGGATAGATGGATGGATGGACGGATGGAAAGAAGAAAGGAAAGATGCAAAGAAGGATGATGGATGAGTGAATGAATGAATGAGCGCGCATGCCTGAGCACCCTAGGCCCAAGCAACTCCATTCGTGGTGTCAACAGCGCGGAGCAAGACACCTCCCAGACGAACATAATAAACCCCGCTGGCCATGACGTCACCCCGGTCTATAGACACAAGCAGCCCTAATGAGGTGTCCAAGACGCGCCCGCTCTGACACAAGGCCCGCCTACGCCCGCGGCAGGAGGAGGCGACCGAACCACCACGGCAGGAGGAGGCGACCGAACCACCACGGCAGGAGGAGGCGACCGAACCACCACGGCAGGAGGAG
>NC_091570.1:38576150-38578650 GCF_042767895.1 Penaeus vannamei
GGACCCGAGACATAGTCCTCACACGTGGCTTTTAATGCGTCGTAATAACGTTCGCAAAGGACCTTTTCCAGTCCCGTATCGCCGGCGTATCATTTCGAAAGACGCCACGAAAAGACGCGTTGTAACATCTGTTCTACCGACGCAGGATCCGAGGAGAGCGAGCCGAAGCAGAAGAAAAGCAGGAGACAGGAAACACCAGGAAAAGTAGAGGAAAAGCAGAAGACGAACCGCCAGGAAGCAGGAACATGCCCCGAGCACGCTGCAGCAACGAACTCAACGCCATCCATTCAACGGCGACAAGGCGGGACGAGCGGTGAGTGTGGCGTCGGCTGTTTCATGCAGCTTTGGTGTGTGTGTGTTTTTGTGCTTGTGCTTGCGTATGTTTGTGCTTGTGTTGCGTTTGTGTATGTTTGTGCATGTGTTGCGTTTGTGTATGTTTGTGCTTGTGTTGCGTTTGTGTATGTTTGTGCTCCTGTTGTGTTTGTGCTTGTGTTTATTGATGTGTATGTGTTTTGATCTTGTGTTTGTGTATGTTTGTGCTTATGTTTGCGTTTGTTTTTGCTTGTGTTGTGTTTGGGTGTTTTTGTGCTTGTACTTGTGTTTGTGTATGTGCTTGTGTTGTGTTTGTGCTTGTGTTTATTGATGTGTATGTGTTTTGATCTTGTGTTTGTGTATGTTTGTGTTTGTTTATGTTTGTGCTTGTTTGTTTATGTTTGTGCTTGTGCTTGTTTATGTTTGTGCTTGTGTTTGTGTCTGTATTTGTGCTTGCATTTGCGTTTGTGTCCGTGCTCGCGTTTGTGCATGACCTTACTAGCCTCACACCTTGTGTTTGGAAATTATACACACGTAAAGGGAAACACAGAAATAAACATACGGAACGATACACCAGCTTTGCAGGCTTTACGAAAATCTCGAAAACGGAACAATCATCCATCCAAAAACACATGAATAAGGAGAAACAAACAAACAAACAAACACGATCGACTTCATAAACTAAAGTGAAGTAACGAACACTTCCGTTGCAAAGAAAGAAAACAAGTGCCGCGCTAGTAAAAACAAACAAATAAACAAACAAACAAACACGGTGTCGACTACCCTAACACAACTCCCGGTACAAAACAAACAGATAAATGAACAAACTAATTCATGTAGAAAAGGTATTTTCTGACGAAGGTAGAATCGAAACCGGCCAAATACATCTCTTGTACTGTGAAGATATCCACTCTCATCCATACCTTTTCTACATGAATACGGTCCAAATTCCTTTAAAACAAGAAGAAAATCAACCCCCCCCACACCTGCAACAGCGCGCAATTGCAGCTGTTGAATCCTGTCCTGCGTAACGAAGGCAGGTTAAGGAACAGGAGGGTAACAGAGCAGCAACTTCAACACGTGTGAGTTATGAGAAATTGTCTTCCCGGAGGTCGACCTTCAGCGGGCAATGGGGTGTGACGGCGTTCAGTGACTCCCGCGTTCCTCCTCTCGCTGTATGGATGCATAGGTCACTGGTTTGTTGCACTGTAGGGCTGTAGGTCACTGGTTTGTTGCACTGTAGGGTTGTATGTCACTGTGTTGCACTGTAGGGCTGTATGTGACTATCTTGTTGCACTATATGGCTGTATATCACTGGTTTGTTGTACTGTAGGGCTGTATGTCGCTGGTTTGTTGCACTGTAGGGCTGTAGGTCACTGGTTTGTTGCACTGTATGGCTGTATGTCACTGGTTTGTTGTATTGTATGGATGTATCTGTCTTGCTGCACTGTATGGATGTATGTCACAGACTTCTTGCACTGTATGGTTGTTTGTCACTGTCTTGCTGCACCGTAGGACTGTATGTCACTGTCTTGCCGTCCTGTATGGCTGTATGTCACTGGTTTGTTGCACTGTATGGCTGTAGGTCACTGGTTTGTTGCACTGTAGGGCTGTAGGTCACTGGTTTGTTGCACAGTAGGGTTATAAGTCACTGGTTTGTCCTGTATGGATGTATGTGACTGTCTTGTTGCACTGTATGGCTGTATGTCACTGGTTTGTTGCACAGTAGGGCTGTATGCCACTGTCTTGCACTGTATGGCTGTATATCACTGGTTTGTACTGTCTGGATGTATGTGACTGTCTTGTTGCACCGTATGGTTGTATGTCACTGGTTTGTTGCACTGTATGGCTGTATGTCACTGGTTTGTTGCACTGTATGGCTGTATGTCACTGGTTTGTTGTATTGTATGGATGTATCTGTCTTGCTGCACTGTATGGATGTATGTCACAGACTTCTTGCACTGTATGGTTGTTTGTCACTGTCTTGCTGCACCGTAGGACTGTATGTCACTGTCTTACCGTCCTGTATGGCTGTATGTCACAGGCTTCTTGCCCTGTCATGCACTCCATGACTGTGTATCAATCTCTTGTCGCGCTGTCACTGTTTTTTTGCACTGCACTTACTAACTGTACGGTATGATTGCGTAAGACATTTTCGTATTGTAAAGTATGCTTATTTACGTCTTTG
>NC_091570.1:38608650-38611150 GCF_042767895.1 Penaeus vannamei
GTTGTAATAGTCGGCTGACCTAAGCTTTGGTCGTATATATTTTGACGTGATACTATTGTTATCATTAGTGTTGTTATTATTATTATCATTATAAATCATTATTATCATTATTGTTATCATCATCATTAAATTCATTATTGTTATCATCATCATTAAATTCATTATTGTTATCATCATCATTAAATTCATTATTGTTATCATCATCATTAAATTCATTATTGTATTATCATTATCATGATTATCATCAGTATCATGGTTTTCATCAATATCATTATTATTATGATCATCATTATCATCATCGTCATCGACATTATTATTATAATTATCATTGTCATTATTATTATTGTTAGCAGTAGTAGTGGTATCATTATCACGATTATTCTAATATTATTAGAATATCATTATACTTTTATTATAATTGCTATTATCATTATTATTATTATTATTGTTATTATTAGCATCATTAGTAGTAGTAGTAATTAAGCATTACTGTTACTATTAACATTATTATTATGGTTATTATTATTATTATAGTTATTATTATTATTATTATCATTATTATTAGCATTATGATTAGCAGTATTAGTATTGTTATCTTTACCTTTCCTATTATCATAATTTCAAGAACCTGCCTCTCGAATGATGAACTAATTATTATCATCATTATCATTATGATTAGCATTATTAGTATTATTATTTATACTTTTCCTATTATCATAATTTCAAGAACCTGCCTCTCGAGTGATAAACTAATTATTATCATTATTATCATTATGGTTAGCATTATTAGTATTATCTTTACCTTTCCTATTATCATAATTTCAAGAACCTGCCTCTCGAATGATGAACTAATTATTATCATCATTATCATTATGATTAGCATTATTAGTATTGTTATTTATACTTTTCCTATTATCATAATTTCAAGAACCTGCCTCTCGAATGACAAACTAACACAGTCTCCCCTCCACAGGCCGCCACCGCTAGCCACCATGGACACGGACGAATATAGAAAACGGGGTGAGTGTTACAGCTGATACAGTAAATAAGGTTGGATTAATACCCCGTTGATTTACCATATATGGATTTAGGGTGGATTTACTAGCGTGTAGAGGGGTTGGGGGTGGGGGGTGGGGGGTGGGGGGTAAAGAGGGTGGACTTTGTAGCGTGTAGAGGGGTTGGGAGGGGCGGGGGGGTAAGGAGGGTGGTCCCGGATATCTAACTGGTGGAGGGGTGGGGGTGGGGGGTGAGGGCATCCGATCAGAGAGGGAAATACGATAGTGAATTTGATATTCATAATTAAATTGATTAAAGGGTTTTAATGCATTGGTTCAACCGTGTTTCTATATTCGAAATATTTCTCTTTCCCATAAAATTTCTAAGTACTAGGCTTTTGGGCCACTGGATGTAATAATATAACGAGAGATTGTTAATTATAGCCCGCTGTAATTAACTCACCCAATGAAGCCAAGAGAAAATGTGTTCTTGGAGGGAAAATAAAAATCGACAAAATCCGAAACTGGTAACTAGCTTAAGTTGACAGTTACCAGTGTGGCAATTTTTGGGCGCGGGCGATGACTGGCGGGAAAGAAATGTTGCCTCTTCTTACAAAATGTCTATATTTCCTGTACGTTAAACTGTGTAATTAAAATGGCGTAATTATGGTGACCTTCTTGTCTCTGGGATTCTCTTTTCTCAATTAGCGTTCTTCCTCTCTCTCATTATCTTTATTTTCAGACTCTCGGCTTTCGTCTTTCTATTTTAGAATTTTCTGTTTTTTACTGTCTTCTGTCTTTCTTCTTCTTCTCTCTCTTTCTCTCTCTCTCTCTCACTCTCTCTCTCTCTATCTCTGTCTCTCTCTCTCTCTGTCTCTCTCTCTCTCTGTCTCTCTCTCTCTCATCTTTCTCTCTCTCTCTCTCCTTCTCCTTCTCTCTCTTCCAATCCCTCTCCCTCTCTCTCCTTCACCCTCTCCTTTTACACCCACTCTCCTCTCTCTATCTTTTATCTCTGCTTCCTTCCTTTTCTTCTCGTCGCTATCTCCCCCTCCTCCTTTCTCCTTTCCCGTCTCCTCTCCCTCTCGCTCTCTCTTTTCACAATAGCTTTCACTAACTAGTTATAGTCTGAAGATTGATAATTTATCATAGTCTCCCCCTCCTCCTTTCCATCTCCTACCCCCCCCACCACCACCCCCCACCCACCTCCAACCACCCGCCTCCACTCTACGTGTCGTGTGTTGATGCATCACCGAGCTGTCTCCATTTCCCCTTCTTCGCCCTCCTTATCTCTCTCTCTCTCCCCTCTTCCTCTCTTCTGTTCTCCTTTACCCCTCTCTTTCGTTGGTGTTTTTTTGGTGTTTCTGAGATGCGTTTCTTTTCTTTTGTTTTTAGGGGGATTTTATTCTCGCTGTTTCTTTCTCTTTCTTTCTTTTTCTCTCTTTCTTTTTCTCTCTCTTTCTTTCTTTCTTTCTTTCTCTCTCTCTCTTTCTTTCTCTCTCTCTCTC
>NC_091570.1:38616150-38623650 GCF_042767895.1 Penaeus vannamei
CTTCTTTCTCTCTGATTCTTTGTTTCTCTCTCGTTCTTTATTTTCCTTCTTTCGCTCTGATTCCTTCTTTCTCTTTCCTTCTTTCTCTCTGATTCTTTGTTTCTCTCGCTTTGATTCCTTCTTTCTCTCTTTCTTTCTTTTTCTTCTTTCGCTCTGATTCCTTCTTTCTCTCTGATTCTTTGTTTCTCTCTCGTTCTTTATTTTCCTTCTTTCGCTCTGATTCTTTCTTTCTCTTTTTCTTTCTTTTCCTTCTTTCGCTCTGATTCCTTCTTTCTCTCTTTCTTTCTTTCCCTTCTTTCACTCTGATTCTTTCTTTCTCTCTTTCTTTATTTTCCTTCTCTCGCTCTGATTCCTTCTTTCTCTTTCCTTCTTTCTCTCTTTTTATTTTTTCCTTCTCTCGCTCTGATTCCTTCTTTCTTTTTCCTTATTTCTCTCTTTCGTTCTTTTCCTTCTTTCGCTCTGATTCTTTCTTTCTCTTTTCTTGTTTCGCTCTGATTCCTTCTCTTCGTTTTTTTTCTATTTTCCTTCTCTTGCTCTGATTCCTTCTTTCTCTTTTCTTGTTTCTCATTTTCTCTATTTTCCTTCTTTCGCTCTTATTCCTTCTTTCTCTTTTCTTGTTTCTCTCTGATTCTTTGTTTCTCTGTTTTTTTCTTCTTTCTTTCTCTTTCCTTGTTTCTCTGTCTTTCATTCTTTTTCTCTCTGTCCTTGTTTCTTTCTCTTTGCTTGTTTCTCTCATTTTCCTTGTTTCTCTTTCTTTATTTGTTTGTTTCTTTCTCTTTCTTTGTTTCTCTCTCTTTCCTTCTTTCTCTCTCAGAATCCTTATTTTTCTCTCTCTCTGTTTCCTTCTTTTTGTGTTACATTATTTATCATTACATTAATTATCAGTTTCTTCGTTTCCCTGTTTCGTTGTTTCTTTCTGTTCCTTGTTTCTCTCTTTCCTTCTTTCTCTCTCTTTCCTTCTCTCTCTCTCTGTCCTTTTTTCTCTCTCTTTCCCTCTTTCTCTCTCTTTCCTCGCTTCCCTCCTTCGCTTGCTGTTGTTCGGACATTTTCTTTGTTGTGTTGTCTCATTATGTTTTTTTTTTCTCTCTCTCTCTTCAGGTTATTGATTTTTCTCAGTTTGTTTGTCTGTCTGTTGACTCCTTTTCATTGTTTTGTTTTCGTTTTATTTTTTCCTATCCTCCTCTATCTCCCTCCCTCCCTCCCTCCCTGTCTTTCTCATCCTCCTCTTCTTCCGTTCCTCCCCTCCTTCCTCCCTCCTTCCTCCTCCTCCCTCTTCCTCCCTCCTTCTTCTCTCCTTCCCTTCCTCCCTATCTTTCTCCGTTCTCCTCTCCCATCCTCCTCTTCCTCCGTCTTTCTCCTTCCCTCCCTCCCTCCCCACCTTCCTCCTCCTCCTCTCCCTCCCTCCTTCTCCTCTCCCTTCCCTCCCTCCCTCCCTGTCTTTCATATTGTCCTCTTCCTACCTCTTTCTCCTTCCCTTCCTTCCTATCTTTCCCATCCTCCTCTTCCTCCCTCCTTCTCCTTCCCTCCTTCCCTCCCTCCCTATCTTTCCCATCCTCCTCTTCCTCCCTCCTTCTCCTTCCCTCCCTCCCTATCTTCCTGACTCTATTTCTTTGTCTGTTTACTTGTTTATTATCCGTTTGTTTGTTTATATGTCTTTGTATTTGCTTATTTATTTGCTTGTTTGTTTGTTTTGAGTCGTTTGTTTTGTTTGTACTTTTTGGGATGTTAATTTATATATTTTTTTATTTATTCATTCACTTGTATACTTGTTTATTTATCTCTCATTCTCTCTCTCTCTCTCTCTCTCTCTCTCTCTCTCTCTCTCTCTCTCTCTCTCTCTCTGTCTCTCTCTCTCTCTCTCTCTCTCTCTCTCTCTCTCTCTCTCTCTCTGTCTCTCTCTCTCTCTCTCTCTCTCTGTCTCTCTCTCTCTCACTCCCTCTTTCTCTCTCTCTCTCTCTCTCTCTCACTCCCTCTTTCTCTCTCTTTCTCTCTCTCTCTCAGTCTACCACGTGTGCTTATTTTTGTACTTATTTATTAATTTTATCTATTTATTAATTCACTCGTACAGTTGTTTATTTATTCATTTTTTTTACATTTTTTATCTAGTTTCCTCGTGATTTTTTTCCCCTCGCTAGATTCCTTCTGGTACGAATACATCACCAAAACTCCTTCGTCTTCCTTCTTATCGCTATGTCCCCTCCGCACCCCCTGGATCCTCCTCCCTGGGTCCTGGGTCCTCCTCCTCCTCCCCATGGATCCTCCTCCTCCTTCTGGGTCCTCCTCCTCCCCCTGGGTTCATCTCCTCACTCCTCACCCTGGGTCTTCTTCCCTAGGTCCTCCTCCTCCCCCTGGACCCCCCCTCCCGTCTTCCTCCTCCCCCTGGGTTCACCTCCCCCCAGTCTTCCTCCTCACCCTGGGTCTTCCTCCTCCTCCTCCTGGATCCTCCTCCTCCTCCTGGATCCACCCCCCCTCGGGTCTACCTCCTCCCCCATGGATCCCCCCCCTCAGGTCTTCCTCCTCCCCCTGGCTCCTCCCTGCTCCCCCATGGATCCCCCACCCCAGGGTCTTCCTCCTGGGTTCACCTCCCCCCGGCTCTTCCTCCTCACCCTGCGTCTTCCTCCTCCCCCGGGGTCCTCCTCCTCCCCCTGCGTTCACCCCCCCCCGGGTCTTCCTCCCTCCCCCTCCCCCCCCGGGTCCTTCTTCCTCACCCTGGGTCTTCCTCCCTAGGTCCTCCTCCTCCCCCTGGGTCCTCCTCTACCCCCTGGATCCCCCCCCGGTCCTCCTCCTCCTCCTGGATCCCCCCCCGGGTCTTCCTCCCTTCCTCCTCCCCCTGGGTCTTCCTCCCTAGGTCCTCCTCCTCCTCCTAGGTTCACCTCCCCCCCCCCGGGTCGTCTTCCTCACCCTGGATCCTCCTCCACCTCCCGGGTCTTCCTCCTCCCCCTGGGTCTTCCTCCCTAGGTCCTGGGTCCTCCTCCTCCCCCTGGATCCCCCCCCCTTGGGTCTTCCTCCTTCCTCCTCCCCCTGGGTCTTCCTCCTTAGGTCCTCCTCCTCCCCCTGGGTCCACCCCCCCCTCCCCTTCCCTTGCCACACTTCCGCCGCCAGTTTCACTGATACCATCTCAACTCCACGCTAACCTGATACTTCTGATTGCTTTACACTTTCTCTCTCTCTCTCTCTCTCGTTTTTCTCGTTCTCGTTTCTCTAGTTCTCTCGTTCTCGCTCTCTCTCTCTCTCTGGCTCTCTCTCTCTCTCTCTCTCGTCCTCGCTCTCTATTCTTTCCTTCTCTTGCTCTCATTTTCTGTCTCTTTCTTTTTCTTCTTTCTCTCTGGCTCTTTCGCTTTCTCTCTGTCTTTTTCACTTTCTGTCTCTCTCTCTCTCTCTCTCTCTCTCTCTCTCTCTCTCTCTCTCTCTCTCTCTCTCTCTCTCTCTCTCTCTCTCTCTCTCTATCTATCTATCTCTTTCTCTCTCCATTTCTATCTCTCTGTCTCTCTCTCTCTCTTTCTCTTTCTCTCTTTCTTTCTCTCTCTCTCTCTCTCTCTCTCTCTCTCTCTCTCTCTCTCTCTCTCTCTCTCTCTCTCTCTCTCTCTCTCTCTCTCTCTCTCTATCTATCTATCTATCTCTTTCTGTTTCTCTTTCCCTTTCTATCTCTCTCTCTCTCTCTCTCTCTCTCTCTCTCTCTCTCTCTCTCTCTCTCTCTCTCTATCTATCTATCTCTTTCTCTCTGCCTTTCTCTCTCTCTCCGACCCTCTCTCTCTCTATTCACCCTCCTCTCTCTCTCTCTCTCTCTCTCTCTCTCTCTCTCTCTCTCTCTCTCTCTCTCTCTCTCTCTCTCTCTCTCTCTCTCTCTCTCTCTCTCTCTCTCTCTTTCTCTCTCCTTTTCTATCTCTCTCTCTCTATCTATCTTTCTATCTATCTCTTTCTCTCTCCCTTTCTATCTCTCTCTCTCTCTCTCCCTTTTTCTCTCCGTCTGATATGTTTCCAGAACTTGCTTTTGTTTCTGTAAAATGACTTCTTTTTGTTTTCTTTTAAAATGACTTTCCTCCATTCTTTCTCCTTCGCTGTCTCTCAGAAACGCCTTTTTTGTATTTTTGTCTTTGTTTTTCTTGTTCTTGTTTTAGCTTTCTCGTCTTTCTCAGAAACGAGTTTTTTTTTTACTTCCACGTTATTCTTTTCTTTCTTTCTTTTATCTTCATCTGTTTCTTTCTTTCTTCTTCTTCTTCTTCTATCTATGATCTATCTTTATTCCGTTTTCGTCTTCTGAAATAAATCTATTTTCCTCTTTTCCTCTTTCTATTCCCCGTTCTTCTTTTCTTTCTTTCTTCCATCTTCATCTGTCTCTTTCTTCTTCCTCTTCTTCTTTTATCTGTGATGTTCCTTTATTCCGTTTTCGTCTTCTGAAATGAATGTATTTTCCTATTCTTTCATTCTCCAAGGTAACCCTTTCCTGGTCTGTTTTTTTTTTCTTTTTTTTTTTTTTTGTCTTTCATATATTCTATTATTTTCCTTTTTCCATCCCGCGTTTTTTTCATTTCTCTCATTTGCCTTTTCGTTTCATTTCTCTCACTTTTCTTTACATCCATTTACGTTTCTGTTTTTTTACGTCTTCTAAAGTGACCTTTTCTTCTGTCTTTATTCGATTTTTCTCTCTCTTTTCCATCTTCTATTTTCTTCTCTTCTCTCTATCTCCTTCACTTCTGCTTTTTTCCTTATGCTTTTACTTCTTTTGTCTGTTTTTCTCTTCTGATTTTTCTTTGTTTTCCTTCTCTTCCGTTTTTCTTGTCTTTTTCAGTTTTTCTTTTTACTTTTCACCATCTTCGTCTCTCTCTTTCTTTATCATCATCTTAAACTATTTTTTTCACGTTTTCTCTCTCGTCTCTCTTCTAAAATGACTTTATTTTAGCCCATCCTCCTCTTCCTCCCTCCTTCTCCTTCCCTCCTTCCTTTCCCATCCTCTTCCTCCCTCCTTCCCCTTCCCTCCTTCTCTTTCCCTCCTCCCTCTCTTTGCGTCTTTCTTTCTTTTGTACGTTTTTTTTTCTCTCTCTCTTTGTTTGTTTTTCTAAAGGGTCGTGTTCTTATTATATTTTTCCGGTTTCTATTCTTCCCATTTTCTTTCTTTATTTCTCTTGCGTTTTCTTAAGCTATTCGTTCACTTTTTCACTTTGTTTTTTTTCTTTCTTTATAGAATGACTTTATTACCTTATTTTTTCTCACTATCTTTATCTTTCTTTTTTTCTTTCTCTCTCTCTCTCATTCTCTCTCTCTCTCTCTCTCTCTCTCTCTCTCTCTCTCTCTCTCTCTCATTCTTTCTTTCTCTCTCTCTCTCTCATATTTGTAAATTCAGTTTTAATTTCTTCCACGTTCTTGTTTTTTTTTCTCTCATCTTCTGAAACGTTTTTTTTTTATTATTAATTTCCTCCGTCTCCTCATTTTTTTTCTCTCTCTCCCATCTTCTAAAACGTTTTTATTATTTTCCCCTCTCTTCCATCTTCGTAAACTTGTTTTCTCCCCGTTCTTCTTTTCTCCTTCTCTTCCATCTTCTAGTAAACTTCTTATTTTCCTCCTTGTTCTTGTCCTTGTTCTCTTTCTCTCTCTCTCTCTCTCTCTCTCTCTCTCTCTCTCTCTCTCTCTCTCTCTCTCTCTCTCTCTCTCTCTCTCTCTCTCTCTCTCTCTCTCTCTCTCTCACTCTCGCTATCTTAATCCATTTTTATTTTCTTCTTCTTTCCACGTAGTTCCGCGTGTTTTATCATCCTTTATTCCTCTGATTAATTCCTCTTCACTGCAATTGCTCTGTATTTGCAAAATTTTAAATGAATATCATCATCATCTTTTTTTCTTATATTATATCAATTCAGGAGAAAAAGAAGGAAAAAGAAGAAGATAAGGAGGAGGAGAAGGAGAAGAAAGAGAAGGTAAAGCACGTGGAAGAAGAGAAGGAAAAAGATAGAAGAAAGAAAAGAAAAGCAATAGTTTGAGAGAAAAGTGTTTATAGGTAAAGGTGTGTAGAAGAAGATGAAATAATAATAAGAAAAAGAAAAAAGATAATTATAATAATCAGACGAAGAAGGAGAAGAAAGAGTAGGAGGAGGGGGATGATGATGATGATGATGATGATGATGAATAATGATAAGAAAAAAAAGAAATATAATAAAAATCAGACGAAGAAGGAGAAGGAGGGGGTGGGAGGAGAGGAGGAGGAGGAGGAGGAGGAGGAGGAGGAGGAGGAGGAGGAGGAGGAGAAGGAGGAGGAGTAGGAGAAAGAGGAGTATTAGAAGGAGAGGGAGGAGGAGGAGAAGGAGGAAGAGGAGAAAGAGAAGAAGGAGGAGGAGGGGGAGCAGGAGGAGGAGGAGGAGGAGGAGGAGGAGAAGGAGGAGAAGGAGAAGAAGAAGAAGAAGGAGGATGAGCGAGAGTGTGAGAGAAAATGCCTCATACGTGTTTATGCGAGAGCGAAGGCAGAGGCAGAATGGACCCCCGGCCATCACGGGATGAGCCGGAGTGTTGGCACGCGAAGCCCACTCTCGTATGCTACGGGTTTAGCATGAATTATGTCGTAATATTTCCTTTGAGGTAGAAAGCTTCCATGACCGCCTTATATGTGTCTTTGTGCACCGCCTGCATAACCCCCTCCCCCCCCTCTCTCTCTCTTCCTCCTCCTCCTCCTCCCTCTTTCCATCTTTCTTTTTTCTCTCTCCTGTTGTCTCCTTCACCCTCGCTCATCTTTTCACGCTTTCTTTTCACTCCTCATAACTCGTATTCTGTCTCATGGGCGTGGAGGATTCATGCAAAATCCTTTGTTTGTTCTTTTTTATATACTCCCGTCAGTGGAACCTCATTTTCGGCCTCCTCATTCTCTCGTTCTCCTCCTCTCTTCCTCTCATGTTTTCGCCTCAGCCTCCTCATGGAACTCACTCTCATGAACACACATTTGTCTCTGTCTTTGTCTGTCTGTCTGTTTGTCTCCATCTCTCTCTCTCTCTTTCGTTCACTCCCTCTTAACGATTATCTTTTCCGCTACGTGAAGTACTCAGTCAAAATCTTTTTAAGTATGGATTGCTATTTTTATTGAGTGCGTTCCTTTGTTTAGTTTTTCAAGTGTTATTGCTATGCCGTTGTGTTATGTCCTTCTTATGTTGTGACGTGGAAATCCTACGTGTTCTTCATACGCTGCAACGTATAAGTGCATTATCCTTCGTATCCTAGGTATGCTTTAATGCTTAAGTGCAATATCCTTAATATGCCGTAACGTGTAAAAGGAACACCCTTCACGCATGCTGTAATGTGTAAATGCAACATCCTTCACAACCTACATATGTTGCGCAGCGTGAATCCAATACCCTTAGTATGCTGCAACGTGTGAAAGGAACATCCCTCGCATACTGTAACATCTAACAACGTCACATCCTACACATGTGCAACGTGAATCCAATACCCTTAGTATGCTTCAACGTGTAAAAGGAACATCCCTCGCATACTGCAACATCTAACAACGAAATAATAACGCCC
>NC_091570.1:38643650-38648650 GCF_042767895.1 Penaeus vannamei
TCAGTCTCTCTCAAGGTGCCAGTCACTCTCTCTCAAGGTGCCAGTCAGTCTCTCTCAAGGTGCCAGTCAGTCTCTCTCAAGGTGCCAGTCAGTCTCTCTCAAGGTGCCAGTCAGTCTCTCAAGGTGCCAGTCTCTCTCACACGCAAAAATCGCCTTTATGTAACACCCTCTTGTTTTCCCCGACTTGAATATATACTCGAAATAATAAGAGAAAATCTAAAAAAGGTTTTATTCAGACAATTGTATATCCGGCGGGGAGAGAGAGCGTTGCCGGGGTGTGTTCATCTGTAAGTTATTCTTGTTCTCCTTAGGGTGAAGAACAGCGGTTCTCTCCACCGTACGTTCAACGTCGACCCGATTTACCTCCAGCACGAGAACTCAGGTAAATATCATGTTCTTTGGTATACATGATAAAGGTAAATATCATGTTCTTTGGTATACATGATAATAACAGATTTAAAAAAAATAATAAATATATGAAATAAGAAATATATATGATAATAATGTATTTTTTAAAAGATAAATGAATAGATAAAGATAAGAGATATATGTGTTAATAATATATTTTAAAAATAAATAAATAAACAAAGAAATATATTTGATAATAATAGATTTTAGAAATAAATGAATAAACAAAGAAATATATATGATAACAATAGATTTAAAAGTAAATAAATAAACAGATAGAAATACAAAATATATGTGATAATAATAATAGATTTAACTTTGGTGGTGTTCTAGATCTCGTGTTCTTGGTTATTGCTGCTGCTGTTCTTCGTCTTTCTTCGCGTGTTCTTGGTTATTGTTGTTCTCGTGTTCTTTGTCATTGATGTTCTTATCTTGTTCTTTGTTATTGGTGGTGTTCTTTCTTCTCTTGTTCTTTTGCTGTTGTTCTTCTTTCTTCTCGTGTTCTTTGTTATTGTTGTTCTTCTCTGTTTTTTTGTTATTGCTGTTGTTCTTTATTGTTGTTTTTGTTCTTTTCTTGTTCTTTATTTTCTTCTCGTGTTCTTTTCTTGTTCTTTGTTATTGCTGTTCTTTCTTCTCTTGTTCTTTGCTATTGTTGTTATTTTTCTCGTGTTCTTTATTATTGCTGCTCTCTTGTTCTTAGTTGTTCTTCCTTTGTTTTTTTTGTTATTGTTCTTCTCTTGCTCTTTGTTATTACTGTTGTACTTCTATTCTTGTTCTTTGTCATTGTTGTTCTCCTCTTTGTAATAGCTGTTGTTCTTCCTTTGTTCTTTGTTATTGCTGTTGGTCTTTCTTCTCTTGTTCTTTGTTATCACTGCTGTTGTTCTTCTCTTGTTCTTTATTATCACTGTTTTTGTTCTTCTCTTGTTCTTTGTTATCACTGCTGTTGTTCTTCTCTTGTTCTTTGTTATCACTGTTTTTGTTCTTCTCTTGTTCTTTGTTATCACTGCTGTTGTTCTTCTCTTGTTCTTTGTTATCACTGTTGTTGTTCTTCTCTTGTTCTTTGTTATCACTGCTGTTCTTCCTTTGTTCTTTGTTATTGCTGTTCTTCTCTTGTTCTTTGTTATCACTGCTGTTCTTCCTTTGTTCTTTGTTATTGCTGTTCTTCTCTTGTTCTTTGCAACGGCTTTGGGGAATGCGGGAATTAATCTCGAATGTTCTAATTCGTGTTTTTTATTTATTTATTATTTTTACTTTAGTGTTTTATCTTATGATTAATATTCCTTGGCCTTTTGATGTTATTCCATTCTTTCATATCTATTTTTTCTTTTCTTTTCTTTTCTTCTTCATATTCTTCTAAGTCGATTCATTACGCTCTCTGTTCTTGTTCATATTATTTAAATTTTCTTGTATTTCGGCATTTTTTTTTTGTTCTCCTTTTTGTTCTTTTCCTCCTCTTCTCTCTTTCGTTCTATTTCATCCTTTTCTTATTTATCGGTTATTTGTTTATGCTTACATGGTTTATTTTATGACTTGCTTGTTTATTTATGTATCTATATATTTATTCATATATAGATAGCGATAGAGAGAGATATATAGATAGAGATATAGATAGATAGATAGAGATATAGAGATATATTTATCTATTTATTGATATGTTTATCTATCTATTTATTCATATGCATTTATCTGTGTATTTATGTCTATTTATCCATTCACTTATGTATATTTCTTTATCTTTTTATTATTTGACCGTTTGATAATGATTGATGACAGGTTGATAGACATAATTATAAAAGAAAATTATTATTCCTATCTGTGTAATTACCCATTAGCTTTCTCTGTATATTTTTCTCCCTCTCTCTGTCCAAACCTTGACTCTATAATTTCAGTTGTTAGAGGATATGTCTTATATTCAATGATTAAGTGTATATCCTTCTGGGATATGTCTTATATTCAATAATTAAATATTTTTCCTTCTGTCTAGGTCTTGCAATCGACTACATGGTAAGTTACAACATTGGAATTCTTTAGTCAATAACCAGGAGATCAGGAGACATACAAGCTTATGACTAGTTCAGTCAGCGCCAGAAACTGCTTTGTTAACTGTGCTTTATGTGTTTCTGGGTTAAGTAACTCCCGTAATCCCACTGAGAAGAATGTCCTTATGTTTCACTCACGCAGTAAATCCATGAGATTTCCCTCACACTAATTCTCTTTCCTTGCTATATATATATATATATATATATATATATATATATATATATATATATATATATATATATATATATATATATATATACAGGCTTATGTTCTTGTGTACGTATATAAACATATAGACATACATATGTACACGTTCTCATACATATATGTAGTAGTGCGCACACACGCACACGCACACGCACACGCACACGCACACGCACACGCACACGCACACGCACACGCACACACACACACACACACACACACACACACACACACACACACACTTGTGTATGCTTGTGATTATACGTGCAAACTAACGAACAAACTCACATATTTATGTATGCTCATGATTATACGAAATCTTACATTTAATATCAATAACCACACGTAGGCCTACCTATAGAGGTATGATAGTACATTTCTTCAACAAACAAAAAGAAATTTTGAAGATAATCACGTATTGCTCCGACGTGTTATACCTTCGTCCCCACACTTGATGACATGAATTAATTCCACAACAAAAAGTGAAACTGTACATGACTATAAATAATCGTTTTAGCTGTTACCATTTCTGACGGCTGTTCTCACCTTCCAGCACTGGCAGATCGGTCTGAGCAAAAGGTTTCGAGCTCTCAAGTTGTGGTTCGTTATCAGGAGCTTCGGTGTCGCTGGTCTCCAGAAACACATACGAGAGGTGAGTCATTCGGAAACAGGGGGAGAAAGGTGTACAAAGCGATAGACAAGAGTAGGAAAATGGTCATTTATGCAGAGGGTCCCTTTTGCTATGTTTTTTACCCGTGCTCCTTGGAAAAGCAGTGAAGCTAAAAAAAAAAAAAAAAAAGTCTGTTATATTCGTATGTTTTTTTTATGTTCTTCCCCGTTTCCTTTACATATCGTATCATTATTATTCTGAGCTTCGTGTTTTCCACATTCCACTTGACATTTTTTTATCTACAAAGCCATACATTTCAACAGTTCTTACAAACCCTAGTTACCTGTATCATAGAACGCCCACCGTATGACCCTGGTGTCGAAACTTTACCCCTTTGAGCGAGCATCGTGGCAGTCAGAGCAACGCCCACCGTATGACTCTGGTGTCGAAACTTTACCCCTTTGAGCGAGCGTCGTGGCAGTCGAAGCAACCCCATTTTTTCTCCAGGGCGTGAGAATGGCGCAGAAGTTCGAGGTGTTCGTGAAGAGTGACCCGCGGTTCGAAATCCCGACGCCGCGGCACTTGGGGATGGTCGTGTTTCGGCTGAAGGGCGAGAATGAACTCACGGAGAAACTGCTGAAAAAGATGAACTCGTCTGGGAAGCTCCACTGTGTGCCAGCGTGTCTCAAGGGGAAGTACGTCATAAGGTAAGTCATTGCGTTAATGGATGCTCATTAACTGGTGATTTTTTTTTTTTTTTTTACATTTTCCAAGATGACTCAGTGACTTCAAGAAAAGTATTTATTGTGTATTTGCAAGATCCAACGTCATCTTATTTTCTTCCTTTTACTTGTCTCTTTAACTCCTTTGTTGTCTCATACTAACAACCTTTAACCCGAATTTTCTTCATTAACCTAAATCTTCAACGCTGTTTTCTTCCACTAACCTTACTCCCTGTACCGTGAAATTCTCATATCTACCTATCTCCTTACCTTCCTTTATTTCCCCAAATACTAACGTCGTCTTCATTGCCTTCAAGGTTCACGGTGACGTCGACCTACACCACCGTCGAGGACCTCTCGCGAGACTGGGCCATCATACGCGCCACGGCCTCCGAGGTGCTCAGCAAGACCCCCGCCGAAGAACAGAAGACCCGCGTGTTCCTGAAAGGTAAATCGCGGTCTGGGGATCGACGGAGAGAACTTATTGGGTCTCTTTTTTTTATCCCAATGATCGTTTTTTTTATGATTTGGGTCTCTGTACTCCGATTTTCGTTTACTGTTTTTTTTTTTTTTTCATTTTAGTTTTCAAATAGGTTTGTATATATTCATGATATTATTTACTGCAGGAGAGTCAATTTTTGTTTTTACCTTTGATATGGCGTTGGTTTCTAATGGACAAAATTTACTCCTTCAGTATACAAACGCTGTTGATGTCACACCTTCACTCAGTATTACGCATTCACATTAAAACATGACAAACTGATATATATCCACCACTGAAAACCTCCGCGGTTTCGCTCCAAAATTCAATTATGAAGCTAATTTCCCCACTCGAAGCCAAAGACGGGAAGACCTTTTCAGAGACAAGACACTGGCATGCCATCTCATCAAGGTCTAGTTGTCTCGCAATCACATGATCATGTTACAATCCCTGCGTTCACTTGAGCATATCTGCAAACGCTCAGGGTGAACGGTTTCGGGGAAGGCTAGATCAGTAGCAATTGGAGGTGTCATGG
>NC_091570.1:38653650-38658650 GCF_042767895.1 Penaeus vannamei
ATATGATTGAATTAGTGTGGAAAGTTGTAGTGTTTCCCTGTGACGTTTCTGGACAAGGAAGGACAACCAGGTGTGTGCGTGGACAGGTTTGCAGTGTTTTCAGTGACAGTTCATTGTGAAAGTGAATTGATAATGTAATAGTTAATTTTAAGTGACCGAGTATTACCATAATTAATTATCGCAAAGATCATCTTTTGTTACATAATAAACTAGATTTGTGCATTAACGAATAAGTGAATAAGTAAGACACATAATTAAAAAAGAAAAAACTTTCCATAGAAAGGTATTTTTTATCAAAATTAACAATTGATCGTTAGCCTTAAATGTTCACCTCTTTCTTCAATGTGTGCTTCTGTATTTTCCATATCAGATGCATGGCTAGGAGGTATGAATGGCACTTGCTAATTAGTCCTAATCTGAGGTGCTTGGCTGGGATGGTATGAATGGCACTTGCTAATTAGTCCTAATCTGAGGTGCTTGGCTGGGATGGTATGAATGGCACTTGCTAATTAGTCCTAATCTGAGGTGCATGGCTGGGATGGTATGGGTGGCACTTGCTAATTAGTCCTAATCTGAGGTGCTTGGCTGGGATGGTATGAATGGCACTTGCTAATTAGTCCTAATCTGAGGTGCTTGGCTGGGATGGTATGAATGGCACTTGCTAATTAGTTTTAATCTAAGATGCTTGGCTGGGATAGTATGAATGGCACTTGCTAATTAGTCCTAATCTGAGGTGCTTGGCTGGGATGGTATGAATGACACTTGCTAATTAGTCCTAATCTGAGGTGCTTGGCTGGGATGGTATGGGTGGCACTTGCTAATTAGTCCTAATCTGAGGTGCTTGGCTGGGATGGTATGAATGACACTTGCTAATTAGTCCTAATCTGAGGTGCTTGGCTGGGATGGTATGAATGGCACTTGCTAATTAGTCCTAATCTGAGATGCTTGGCTGGGATGGTATGAATGACACTTGCTAATTAGTCCTAATCTGAGGTGCTTGGCTGGGATGGTATGAATGGCAATTGGTAATTAGTCCTAATCTGAGGTGCTTGGCTGGGATGGTATGAATGACACTTGCTAATTAGTCCTAATCTGAGGTGCTTGGCTGGGATGGTATGAATGGCACTTGCTAATTAGTCCTAATCTGAGGTGCTTGGCTGGGATGGTATGAATGGCAATTGGTAATTAGTCCTAATCTGAGGTGCTTGGCTGGGATGGTATGGATGGCACTTGCTAATTAGTCCTAATCTGAGGTGCTTGGCTGGGATGGTATGAATGGCACTTGCTAATTAGTCCTGATCTGAGGTGCTTGGCTGGGATGGTATGAATGGCACTTGCTAATTAGTTTTAATTTGAGGTGCTTGGCTGGGATGGTATGAATGGCACTTGCTAATTAGTCCTAATCTGAGGTGCATGGCTGGGATGGTATGAATGGCACTTGCTAATTAGTCCTAATCTGAGGTGCTTGGCTGGGATGGTATGAATGGCACTTGCTAATTAGTCCTAATCTGAGGTGCATGGCTGGGATGGTATGAATGGCACTTGCTAATTAGTCCTAATCTGAGGTGCTTGGCTGGGATGGTATGAATGGCACTTGCTAATTAGTCCTAATCTGAGGTGCTTGGCTGGGATGGTATGAATGACACTTGCTAATTAGTCCTAATCTGAGGTGCTTGGCTGGGATGGTATGAATGGCACTTGCTAATTAGTCCTAATCTGAGGTGCTTGGCTGGGATGGTATGGATGACACTTGCTAATTAGTCCTAATCTGAGGTGCTTGGCTGGGATGGTATGAATGGCACTTGCTAATTAGTCCTAATCTGAGGTGCTTGGCTGGGATGGTATGGATGGCACTTGCTAATTAGTCCTAATCTGAGATGCTTGGCTGGGATGGTATGAATGGCACTTGCTAATTAGTCCTAATCTGAGGTGTTTGGCTGGGATGGTATGAATGGCACTTGCTAATTAGTCCTAATCTGAGGTGCTTGGCTGGGATGGTATGGGTGGCACTTGCTAATTAGTTTTAATCTAAGATGCTTGGCTGGGATGGTATGAATGGCACTTGCTAATTAGTCCTAATCTGAGGTGCATGGCTGGGATGGTATGAATGGCACTTGCTAATTAGTCCTAATCTGAGATGCTTGGCTGGGATGGTATGAATGGCACTTGCTAATTAGTCCTAATCTGAGGTGCTTGGCTGGGATGGTATGAATGACACTTGCTAATTAGTTTTAATCTGAGGTGCTTGGCTGGGATGGTATGAATGACACTTGCTAATTAGTCCTAATCTGAGGTGCATGGCTGGGATGGTATGAATGACACTTGCTAATTAGTCCTAATCTGAGGTGCTTGGCTGGGATGGTATGGGTGGCACTTGCTAATTAGTCCTGATCTGAGGTGCTTGGCTGGGATGGTATGAATGGCACTTGCTAATTAGTCCTAATCTGAGGTGCTTGGCTGGGATGGTATGAATGACACTTGCTAATTAGTTTTAATTTGAGGTGCTTGGCTGGGATGGTATGAATGACACTTGCTAATTAGTCCTAATCTGAGGTGTTTGGCTGGGATGGTATGAATGGCACTTGCTAATTAGTTTTAATCTGAGATGCTTGGCTGGGATGGTATGAATGGCACTTGCTAATTAGTCCTGATCTGAGGTGCTTGGCTGGGATGGTATGAATGGCACTTGCTAATTAGTCCTAATCTGAGGTGCATGGCTGGGATGGTATGAATGGCACTTGCTAATTAGTCCTAATCTGAGGTGCTTGGCTGGGATGGTATGAATGGCACTTGCTAATTAGTCCTGATCTGAGGTGCTTGGCTGGGATGGTATGAATGGCACTTGCTAATTAGTCCTAATCTGAGGTGCTTGGCTGGGATGGTATGAATGACACTTGCTAATTGGTCCTAATCTGAGGTGCTTGGCTGGGATGGTATGAATGGCACTTGCTAATTAGTCCTAATCTGAGATGCTTGGCTGGGATGGTATGAATGGCACTTGCTAATTAGTCCTAATCTGAGGTGCTTGGCTGGGATGGTATGGGTGGCACTTGCTAATTAGTCCTAATCTGAGGTGCATGGCTGGGATGGTATGGGTGGCACTTGCTAATTAGTCCTAATCTGAGGTGCTTGGCTGGGATGGTATGAATGGCACTTGCTAATTAGTCCTAATCTGAGGTGCTTGGCTGGGATGGTATGAATGGCACTTGCTAATTAGTCCTAATCTGAGGTGCTTGGCTGGGATGGTATGAATGGCACTTGCTAATTAGTCCTAATCTGAGGTGCTTGGCTGGGATGGTATGAATGGCACTTGCTAATTAGTCCTAATCTGAGGTGCTTGGCTGGGATGGTATGGGCGGCACTTGCTAATTAGACCGAATCTGAGGTGCATGGCTGGGATGGTATGGATGGCACTTGCTAATTAGTCCTAATCTGAGGTGCATGGCTGGGATGGTATGAATGGCACTTGCTAATTAGTCCTAATCTGAGGTGCATGGCTGGGATGGTATGGATGGCACTTGCTAATTAGTCCTAATTTGAGGTGCATGGCTGGGATGGTATGAATGGCACTTGCTAATTAGACCGAATCTGAGGTGCATGGCTGGGATGGTATGGATGGCACTTGCTAATTAGTCCTAATCTGAGGTGCTTGGCTGGGATGGTATGAATGGCACTTGCTAATTAGTCCTAATCTGAGGTGCTTGGCTGGGATGGTATGGATGGCACTTGCTAATTAGTCCTAATCTGAGGTGCTTGGCTGGGATGGTATGAATGGCACTTGCTAATTAGTCCTAATCTGAGGTGCATGGCTGGGATGGTATGAATGGCACTTGCTAATTAGTCCTGATTTGAGGTGCTTGGCTGGGATGGTATGGATGGCACTTGCTAATTAGTCCTAATCTGAGATGCTTGGATGGGATGGTATGAATGACACTTGCTAATTAGTCCTAATCTGAGGTGTTTGGCTGGGATGGTATGAATGGCACTTGCTAATTAATCCTAATCTGAGGTGCTTGGCTGGGATGGTATGAATGACACTTGCTAATTAGTCCTAATCTGAGGTGCTTGGCTGGGATGGTATGAATGACACTTGCTAATTAGTCCTAATCTGAGGTGCTTGGCTGGGATGGTATGAATGGCACTTGCTAATTAGTCCTAATCTGAGGTGCTTGGCTGGGATGGTATGAATGGCACTTGCTAATTAGTTTTAATCTGAGGTGCATGGCTGGGATGGTATGAATGGCACTTGCTAATTAGTCCTAATCTGAGGTGTTTGGCTGGGATGGTATGGGTGGCACTTGCTAATTAGTCCTAATCTGAGGTGCTTGGCTGGGATGGTATGAATGGCACATGCTAATTAGTCCTAATCTGAGGTGCTTGGCTGGGATGGTATGAATGGCACTTGCTAATTAGTCCTAATCTGAGGTGCTTGGCTGGGATGGTATGAATGACACTTGCTAATTAGTCCTAATCTGAGGTGCTTGGCTGGGATGGTATGAATGGCACTTGCTAATTAGTCCTAATCTGAGATGCTTGGCTGGGATGGTATGAATGGCACTTGCTAATTAGTCCTAATCTGAGGTGCTTGGCTGGGATGGTATGGGTGGCACTTGCTAATTAGTCCTAATCTGAGGTGCTTGGCTGGGATGGTATGAATGGCACTTGCTAATTAGTGCTAATCTGAGGTGCTTGGCTGGGATGGTATGGGTGGCACTTGCTAATTAGTCCTAATCTGAGGTGCATGGCTGGGATGGTATGAATGGCACTTGCTAATTAGTCCTAATCTGAGGTGCTTGGCTGGGATGGTATGAATGGCACTTGCTTAAAAAAAAAAGTAGGCCTATGTCACCAATTAGATTCGAATGACACGGGAGACAAAAAAAAAAAAAAAAAAAAAAAAAAAAAAAAAAAAAAAAAAAAAAAAACTTTATTGGGACTTTCTTTCCAGTTGTTTTTTTCTACTATATTATATGAACTATGAACTCATTATTCAAATATCA
>NC_091570.1:38661150-38673650 GCF_042767895.1 Penaeus vannamei
TATGTAAGTGGAGTACGTATGCGCTGTGCAGCTGTTAGGAAGTAAGTAGAGTTCCCGAGGTATTTTCTGAAGGAAATGCTTCTCCTCGATTTATGGAGATTTCACCACCATCAGGCCGTACTAGTGCAGTGTCAAGCCGAGGGCCACTATGCCAAAATCCACTCAATGCTGTGCTTTCCCTCCTGACGTACTACTAAATGTACCATTATCATGTTATTGTACTTATATATAGTTCATGTCTCAAATAGCTTTATATCGATTCCATGTGAAAATTAGCAATGCATGAATGTGAATTTGATCATCTGCAAGTGTTACGCAAAAATACAGTATAGCAATACATATCTAACACTAATTCTGAAAGCTTTATAGATTGCTGTCAGACAAGTGTGCTTAGCAGTTTTGTTTCCATTTCATTATCTAGAAGCTCTAGAACATGCGTCACACTGCATGAACAGAACGCCATATGCTGTTTGCTTGGGTTACACTTGTTTGTTAATGGTATAAAAACATATATAGTCGCTAATGTCATGTTAGATCAATTTGGCAAATCCTGGTCGCCATTATCTGTCCATCTGTCACTAAGTCGTGTTACACTTAGTGGTCTTATATGATCATGCTTCACTATGTTGTCATATGTATCATACACCATTATGTTGCCATACACATATGTATATCATGTTACATTGATTTATCACGTCATAGTACATTTAGTCCTACAGGTTTCGAAGTTCTAGGTTAAAATCCGAGGCTCTGGAACTTCACAACTAAGAGCGAGTCCTCCATCTGCTTCCACCCGATTACTTTGTTGCCGAGAGTTGTAAGGAGAATAAACTGTGACCCACAAGCATCGTGTGATTATTTTTTTCTTCCTTGGTAAATTTGGGTATCTTTGGCGCCTCATACAACGATGTGGCTTTTATGAGGACTTGCGTATTCTCTGATGAATAGAGAAGATTTAGAGAAGCACAAAAGGATCGATTCGTTTTGCTCCCCGGATTCCTTCGTTCGCAAGGAGAGGCGGTTAGGGGAGTTCAGATGAAGTGGAGGAAGAGGGCTTTCCGATTGAACCTTCATTTAATGGATTTTTACGAGACTTTTACCCCTAGTGGAGCGTTTCAGTGTTGGAACCCACTTTGCTGTAGAAACCCTACTAGGTATCTAAATATCGCTACACGAACCTGTATATTTTTTCTGACATCGTTCCTGTACCTCTCTCTCTCCTTCCTGCCCTCCCTCTCTCCCTTCCTCTCACTCTCACTCTCTTTCCTTCCTGCCCTCCTTCTCTCCCTCTCCCTCTCCCTCCCTCCCTCTCTCTCTCTCTCTCTCTCTCTCTCTCTCTCTCTCTCTCTCTCTCTCTCTCTCTCTCTCTCTCTCTCTCTCTCTCTCTCTCTCTCTCTCTCTCTCCCCTTCTTGCCCTCCCTCTCTCCCTCTTTTTCCCTTTCACTCACTCTCTCTCTCTCTCTCTCTCTCTCTCTCTCTCTCTCTCTCTCTCTCTCTCTCTCTCTCTCTCTCTCTCTCTCTCTCTCTCTCTCTCTCCCTCCCCCCTTCTTGCCCTCCCTCTCTCCCTCTTTTTCCCTTTCACTCTCTCTCTCTCTCTCTCTCTCTCTCTCTCTCTCTCTCTCTCTCTCTCTCTCTCTCTCTCTCTCTCTCTCTCTCTCTCTCTCTCTCTCTCTGACACACACAAACACACATGCAAACGAGGGAATAACCGTGGCAATCAGTATTGCCCAAGTCTCTGCCACGACAATGAATTTCTCCATCCTTCTCCAGTGCGGACGAAGTTTGTGCTTGTCTGCGGAGCATGGGTGTCTCGACATGACTTACACCTACTCGATTTGTTTGATGTAAACAGAGCCTTCTTCAGACATCAAAAACTAAATCATGGGCAGAGGAAGATTTACAGGGGAAAGGTTTGGGGGAGACCTGTATGGCTTCCCCCTCTCCTTCTACATCTTAATCTTTTTAGTTCCCAGAAGCGTCTAAGCCATGTAGTTCCTTGAACCGTAACTGTAAAACACAAATTGTAATCATGTGCACAAGCGGCATAAGACATATACAATAAATCAACATGATTATGATTACGGGTTAAAGAATTTATTTATATCATTCCCTGCTTTATGTAACTGAAAGTCCCTTATGTTTCCCCCTTTTCCCTTTTCTCCCTTTTGCTTCCTCGTAGTTTGCTAGATCCGCTAATGAATGTGGCTCCATGTGCTAAATCACAAATATTTAGGATGGAATATGTAATTAAAACCAATATCCAAGCATGACTTCTTTATTCTCTCGCGTCATTATTAAAAAATTTAAGTAAATACGTTCCATTTAAATTACTTTTGAATTTTGCAATTTTGTATCAATGTAGCATGACACAAACAAAACTGGGAAAACCTTTGAAGTTTTAACTTACAAATATAATGGGATGTGTTCAGAGGGGATATGAAAGAAAAAAATAAACTGAGAAAGAGTCAGGTATATAATAATGATATATAAAAATATTTCAGCTCAGTCACAATCATGTATATACATATTGAAATTATTATGACAGATATTTTTTCCAATGTCCACAACAATCCTGCCGTAAATTCTAAAAATGTCTTATCATACGACATGAAGTCTAAAAACACAGGAACACAAAGGAAATATAAGCACTACAAATATATCTGGGCAAATTTTACCAACAAACCATTAGTGTTACAATGTCAAAATACATAATAAGTGTAGTTCATTACGAAAATATCTTACTAATAATCTTACTACAACACCGTTTACAGTAGTTCTGATCATGAGTACTATTTTAAAAACAAGAGATTTAACAAATTTAACAAAAATACTTTAGATAACAATAAATGACTAATAAAAAAAAATCCCAGGTTTACACTGCAGTGCCAAACGATGAAACTAAAACACACAAATTTTATGTTATTGTTATCTGGTTATTGCTATCTAATACTATAGATAACAATAAACGACTAAAGGGGGGGGGGGAGGGACAGGCTTACACTGCAGTGCCAAATGTTTAAACTAGAACACATGAATTTTATCGGAGCGTGTGTGGCAAAGATCATCGTCCAAAGTCAGGATACCCTGCAGGTGAGACGAAAAGAGAAATAATTTTAAACAGTCGTATACATGTCACATTGAAACACAGATTTTGTACGTCAATAATCAAGTAAAAATGGAGAGATGGGAGATACATCAAGGAAAGGAACGTAGGTAAAGATGAGAAATGAGGAGGGAATGGTACCTGAAGTAAGAAAGACACAAAAATGAAGATACAGAGATGATGATGATGATAATGATAATGATGATGATGATGATGATGATGATGATGATGGAAAAATAAATTAATAAATAATATATATATATATATATATATATATATATATATATATATATATATATATATATATATATATATATATATATATATATATATATATATATATATATATATATATATAATAATGAAGAGAAAACAAACCACAACTTTGAAAAACGTTCAAGGAAAAATATTCTAGCTATATGCATCATACCAAGAGTAAAAACAATATCTTATGAGTGTGCATATATTCAGCCAAACAAACAAAACAAAATACTTACCACAAAGAAAGTGAAAAGTGCTAAGGCAGACATGAGGTGCCACGCATCATGAGTGTCAAAAACCCCAAAGAATTCACAAGGAGAATTCTTCGCACGGGACATAGATGGCGAAGCCTGCAAGACAATACCAGGCATGAAAGAGAAACAGAATATATATAAATTTATGTACTGAATACATAATAATAATCATCTCGAAAAAAGGAGAGAGAATGGAATAACAGCACGTTTAATACATGGCTTTTCATGGAAACGCCATTACAGAAAGTTAAAAGTTTATTGCTTTTAGGAAACAAAGAAAGTCATAAAATTGTTTCTTTTCAAGGAAATGGTAAGAGATAGTTATAATTTTTTCTAGTAAAAAAGTTTCAGTTATGCATTTTTTCTTCTAAAAAACAGTCATGGTTTTAAGTTTCTCTCTCCTCTAAAACAGTCACAAAAAAAATAATAATAATAAAAAAATAATAATAATAAAAAAAATAGATGAATAAATAAAGTAAATAAATTAATCAATAATCTCTCTCTCTTCTACGAAGCCGTCACAGAAGGATTTCTTACTAAGTCCTCTACCTGTCCTCTACATCCCATAGTCTGACCAGCAAATAAACAAATCATTGGAGATTAACCCACCTCTGAATCGGTGCTGTGGAAGAAGAATGCCGCTAGAGCCAGAATCCAAAGTATCAAGGATATTCCCAGAGCTATCGAGGGAAGAGCTCTCACACTTTCCCTCTCGCATATCTGTTGGCAAAACATTTCCTGAATCACTTATGGGGAAAAGATGTAGTTATTAAAATGGTATAAAAGAGTAACGGTATAACTACGCTAAAAGATGATATTAGGATCAATTCTGTTTAATGAATATCAGACAGGATTCAGTTATATGTGTAGTTCAGACTGGAATATACTATGATATTCTGTTAGGCTGGTCTGCCATCTATTAAATAATATAAACAACACAGAAATATTGCTTACAAGATGTTATCTTATGAATAACTCTATGAGAGAAATGCAGCAATCAATAGATATAAATACAGAGACCCTAGTAGTTTGTGATGATGGTGAAAATTCATCTAAATATTTCTCCTTTGAGTGGCATGGTTTATCCTACCCTAATTGTCATCAAGTAAAACTAGTCTAAAACCACAATATATTACCTTTGCAATTATATAATTTAAGAAGTAAAGTCCCATGTTTATGAGGCACACCATGAGGATATAACTGTAGATATTTGGATCAGCTAAGCAACCAAACAGGATAATTGCAGAATTCACCACCAGTCCTATGACAATCCTCACAATCTGCAGTGGCTTGGCAGTCGTTGCTGAACCCCACAATTCATTACGCAATTTTTCTGCAACGGGTCTCCATCCCTTCCAGACCATTAGCATCTTGTATGGAGCTGCAATATTAAAACAATATGGAATTTCATCTTGGATTATTAGGGATTAAATCTTATGATCACTAGAGTACATACATAGAATATCTTATTCAATTACTGATAAAAGTAATAAATCACAAAAAAAAAAAAAAAATCCCAAGGAGTTTTCAAAAGATAAAACTAAAAGTCTTAAAAATCTTTTACTTTGGTAGGTAACATATAAACTAGCTTCAGAATATTAATCTACCATCATATTTCATTAAGATGTAAGTATATCTCTTAACATGTTAAATCTTCACTAATAGCATCATACAAATGAAAATAACATTCAAGTTTGTCAAATGTTGGTCTGCAATAATCATATCTGACAAAATAACCATTAATAGCACATCCCTTCCATAGTGACCTCATTAATTAAGGAAAAGGTATATAATTATTTCTTATGCAAGCAGTATGTCTACTCTTCATGCAATCAAAAAATGCAAAATAAAGTGCTTTCAAAATGGCAGGAAATGACAATACCATGAATGCTTTTAAATACCAATAAAAGTGTTAAAGCGATCATACTCACAGAAAGACCAAACTCCATACTTTGTGAGCAGTATGGTGTTTGTCACCATAAGGAAGACATAACACAGAGACAGTACAGTCCAGAAGGCTGCCTGACTGACCCATTCACGCGCCTCTGCCATCAGAAGTATCATACCGACCATAACCATTGTGGGGTAAACATGGTGTGTGACATCACCGTGGCGGAATCCCCACATGCTCACAACAGCAGCGACTGCCACTACGTACATGAACATCATGTCTAGGGGAAGAATTCAAAATAAGTTTCAGTATCATTCAATCTCTGATTTATAAACTATTGGTTCAGTGTAAATATTACTTTTATCTAATTTACTTTAGGTTAACTGGAACCCCTGATAATAAGTGAAAGTAACACTAATGGGGTTCCCACACACAAGGAGTTCATTAAAAGGAGTATTCCATATTTTACACTGGCTTAACTTTGCTAATAATGATTATCTTTAAACAGGAATATGGTTCTCTTCATAATCAATCACATTTAAACATTAAAAGAAGTATACATCTACAATTTCAAACTAGACTTGACGCTGGAAATTACTTTACCGAATCTGATAGTAACGCTGTTTGGGCAAGTGTGATATAAAGATGACATAACACCCTGGATGAAGAGTCCATAACCAACAGACATAAACAATCCATAGTGCCTGCTTACACCAACACTCTGAAAAGAAAGCAACGTCTCCGGTATAAACCAATAAAAAGGAGGGGGAGAATCGAGTCGCCCCATACCCGTGTGCCAACTGAAATTGGTGTTCTAGTCATACGAGGCACCAGAGAGGTTTAAACTCCTGATAAATACACAGGAATCTTAACCCAGTGAGCAAATAAGCACACAATGCTGTCTATATAATAGCATATATTGACATGATAAAAAGAGACATAACTGACATTATATAGAAAAAGTTTTTATATTTTCCATAAGTGAAGTGCTGATATGAGCACTAAATTGGTGTAGTCCTGTGCTGCAAATACACATCAAAAACAAGTGTAATGAGTGGTTGTGACTCAGAACAGACAGGGGGAAAATTAAAAAAGAAAAAAGAAAGAAAGAAAAGAGTGGAAATGTGACTGCTTGAATGTCAAAAATGCAACAGTAACTACTATAAAGTCTAAGGAATTTCTCTCAAATAGTTTGGGGACCATTCTATGCAAATGCACATTAAAAACAGAATAGATGCAAGATGAAAATGATAATGAAGTCAAAACAGTCTACCAAATGTCAAAACTACAAAAATATATGAACATAATAGCTGATGAACTTTTGACATGAGCAGCATATATACACAAGCTGGCTATCAATTAAAAGGAAGTAGATATTCCAGCTATTGGCTATTAGTAATACCAGGAAATTTTACAAAAAGAAAGGGTTGTGGGTGAATCAATTTGTAAGGTGACAATTTCTTTTAACACATTTCGATATGAAATACTTACCCTCTCCCTAAAATCTTGAAAAAGCTACATAAAAACAAAGACAGATAATGTAGTATTCAGCATTAACTGCATACTATCTATTCAGAAGATATATTTACATAAACATTGATTCCAATTGTTACTAACAACATAAAAGTACTATGAAACAAGCAGGTATTGGAGAAAATTAAAAAAATACCTCAGGCATTGGAGAATACTTTTAAAATACCTTTAGAAGTCAGAATGGTATAAACAAGACAGTAAATGATTTCTTTGCAGCCTTAAACTTTGATAACTTTACCCATCTTTTCCCTGCAATGACTTACATTATTTGCACCATACTGTCGGAGAATGTTCTCAGTAAATTTCTTGTGTTCTTTCACTATGATAATAAAAGCTGCACCACACAAGAGGTATCCGATGTTGGTGAAGACTCGAGCAAAATCAGGCAGGGTACCAAATGCTGTCAGACAGCGGGAATTGAAAAAGCACTGGTCCTCTTGGCCATGGTACAGCAACAACTGCAAAGGAGAGAGAAAATAATCACACACGAATGTTTGTCGACTTATAAGATGACTCCTGTCGTTTCCTGACAAATTACTGTATTTAAAATAACTATTTTTTTCCTATCTACTTTCAAGAGTACTAGTAGGTGAAAAAAGTGTAGACACAATCTGCCTATGCTGAACTCAAGCCAAAATAAATATTTAGTAGTTTGATTAGTATTTGTTTAAATATTGAAGTGTATTGTGTAAGGTTATTTTTCAGTATGGCATCACATGATAGCATGGGTATGGTTGATGTAATTTGTAAATAACTGGAACAAAACAGATAAACAAAGAAGGCAACAGAAGAGCCAACCTAAAGCTACTGTCACACAAGCACTTTTTCCGTAATTTTTTTGACAATTTTCTGAAATTTTGTCAATTTTTGAGAGAATTGTCGATTCTCAAGTAAGACGATAATGATCGTTTCCGTCTGAAAACCTTTCCGTCAACTTTTTCAGCCAAGCAAAGTCAAATCAAGAGAATGTTTGTATTTATGGTAAATAAAATTAACGGAAAAAGTGCTAGTGTGACACAGCCTTAAAGGAAATACAACTAATATATTGGGATGACATATTAAAGACAAAATATCAATATATCTACTCAGAGCTACTAAAATTTTTCTTCCTCATAGACTAACAGACACACAATAAATAAAACAGTAGAAGACACTAATATATTTGATTCATCTGTGGCAAATTCAAGAATTCAAGTGGCTGAAGACTGACCTTCAAATATGACCTCACAAGTTCTGTGGTTGGAAGTGCTGTAAATACTGCCATAATCAAAACATTATTCTGGAAGCCTATCTCTGCAACTTGTGCATCTGCTGTCCGTAGTTCATAGACTGCCAATCGCTTCCACCAACATACAAGTCTAGAAATTAAAAAAAAATTCATCCTGATATGGTAAAATTACATAAAAAGGTCTACAGAAGTCACACACAAAACATGATTTAAACATTGATAACAAAACCTATCAATCTATCTAATTTCCATGAAGAAAAGAAAGAGAAATGCAGATCAGTACAAAAAAAATAAAAAATAAACAAATATACATACACATGCATATGAAAATCATCATTATACAGTAGTGTAGGCCCCCTAATAACTAATCTCACCTTGGGTTAAAACTCGCAGAGAAGTTGAGAACTGCATGATGTGGTGCGTAGGTCGAGGGCACGGCATAAGGCAGCGGCTGAAGGTCTCTTGATCCATTATCTATTTGCAATCTCCCATAAGGTTCTGCATAAGGATCATATGAAACATTCTGAGATGCAATATTTGTTGTAGAAAGTGGTAAAATATTTCTGTGTATGTCTCTTCTAAGATAGTTTATCTCTCTGTCTTCTATAAAGGGTTAAGGGAAATTACTATACTAGCAATCACTCTGTTTGGCAAGTCTCTTGATACAAACCCATCTTTCTTTAACTCTTACAGAAGTTCCTGAAATCCTACCTGGAGATAGTCTGAATTCATAATTGTTAAAATAATTTTTATTGGATTCTTATAGCTATGAAGAATATAAGAGAGATCTGCTGAACATAAATGTCCTCAAAAAGAAAATCTTTCCTACCATTGGAAACATTCCGGGATAAGTGACCATCAGAGAGTGATGCCGACACAAATGGTCTTTCTTGAGAAACACCTTCCCTCCGACTACCTTCCGACATGGTTCCACCAACCTAAAAGGTTTACTTTTAATAGGAACAATTTTTGCTATTCATGATAATAACTCCTGTGCACATATCTCAAGCTATTACTTTTCTCTTTTAGTATCACACCATACCAAATTTCTCTTCTTTTTTCTTTTCTTAATATTAACAAGAGAATTCACAATGTTTAAATGCGATGCATTTGTACAAAAAAATATTGTTCAGCCAAAGTTTTGCCACCAGCTGTTACTTTGACAAAATTCATCACTACCACCCATACAAAATTGCAGGAAGGTTACTCCTGGCTTACCTCACCACCAGACAACACGGAAACTCCTGCCATTTCCTCTACTCGGATTCTGCCGTGTGTTCCAGAATGACCAGATTCCCCAAGAAGACTTCTCTCATCCTCATCTTCTACAGCAACAGTCTCAGATGTTAAGTTTCTGGAAATAACTGCCTTGTTGAGGCTCTTTCATGGTACCTAAAAATAGTCTAGTATTAATAATTATTCATCAGCTTCTTTTTCTATCAGAAAAGCTGTGGAAGAACAAACGTACCTTCTGATCATCCGGATTGAAAGGGCAGTGAAGGAAGAGATGACTGTTGCCATGGCTCCTGCTGTTAAGAGGAAGACATACCACGTAGATGCAATAGTGGCATGGTTATAGACCTGAAGAATCACAGACTTTTGACGAGATGTGTGATTTGCTCTTTCTGTGAAAAGATGACAATCTTGTTACATTTAAGTACCTTTCTTTTTGACATTATGATAATAATTATAGTAACAGTACTAACAAAATATCTAAATATTTAAGTAATTTGATGTTTAATACATCACATTACTTAATTTTTAAAAAAGATTTTGTTATTACTGTTACTATAATTAATTTCATAATAACAAAAAGAAAGATATGTAAAAACTTTACTTTGTGAAAATTTAAGCAATGGAGTATGCATTTCAGGTAGGCCTACTAAATTACTCATTTGCAGAGAAGCATTTATCAAGTCATCTATGTATAATCAAGTTAATAAAACAAAATCTGTGCTCCTTGTACTCAGAGTTAATGTCTGTAATAAATCATTAAATTTTACAGTTATCTACCTTATCTAGTGTGATATACATTAGTTATACAAAAACAAATAAGTAATTAAGTAAAGGAAATGATACCGAACCCATGCAGGTATGACTTCTGTTGCTTACTACCAATAATTGGTCAGTACCGTATGCACTTACCAGGGACCCTACGACAGTTACCCATATGCCAAAGATTACACAATTCACTCTCTATATACAGGTAAGATTACATTACTTCCTTTTTTTTTAAACCAATAACCACAAATATGACTAACCTGAGAATGCTAATGTACAAGGATCGTCATCAGGCAAGGGTACCACGATAATGTGTACTCCGTCTGGAAAGTTTTCCCTGCGTGCAACCATGCCTGCCCGAGATGTAAAGGTCTGAAACTGAGTTCCTCCAGCACGTACTTCTGCTTCATCAGCATAAACAGGACACTAAAGAAGAAAAAAAAAAAGGAAAGAAAGGAAAAAAAGAGTAAATTAAAAGGTTTATTCTGTAATTCTGCAGTCATGTTTCATAGAGAACAAAACAGTAGCAGTGAAGCAGAGAAATATTAAGAATGTGCAACAGTTAATCTTCATGGGCGAGCGAGTTAAACCATAGCTGCTTCACAACACCAAATGCAAAAATATTACTACAAGGGCCATAATCAAGAAACTTTTCTCAAAGCTATACTATCAGATCCAAATAAAATTTCCCACTCGGACTATTCCTGATTGTTGTGTTCAAGCATCATCATCAGAGGAAACACCTGAAACCAATAATTTTGACTCGACTTAGACCTAATCTGACAAAATCGCCATCAGTACAAATCTTTATAAGGTCTCAGGTGATCAGAAAATGTTCAAAGTACTGCTTGGTCTTGAATTCTGGATCAATCTCCGCATTTTTATGCAATTCTGTGATATGACATCTTAATGTAATTGACAAAAAGGCTAACCAGCAATCAATATCAGAAATGATAGGCTACAATCATATTTACAATTATCTAACTGGATCAAAAAAAAAAACTTATAACAATAATTTGAAAATAGCCTAAATGGATGGCTTGAAGAAATTACAATATTTCCCTAAATTGGCAATGATGTAAGACACTCAAAGAAACCAAGAAGTCAATTTAATTTTTGGGTTAAATAATCTACATGGAAGTGAGCTTCTTGGCTATACGTACCTTGAATATGATGGATAATTGATGATGATGATAATGATGATGATGATAATGATGATGATGATAATGATAATTGATGATGATGATGATGATTGATGATGATAATTGATGATTGATGATGATAACTGATGATTAATGATGGTGATGGTGATGATGATGATGATGATTGATGATGATAATGGTGATAATTATGATGGTGATGATAATTGATGATGAAGAGGATTGATGATTGATGGAGATGATAATGATAATTGATGATGATGATTTATGATTGATGGAGATGATAATGATAATTGATGATGATGATTTATGATTGATGATGATAATAATGGTGATGATAATTGATGATGATGATGAATGATGATGATGATAATGATGACATTAAAAGTGCCTACCTTTGCATTCTGCAGGGCAAGGATGGAACAGACAGTATCACTATTGTCTCTACTGTCGGCAGTTACCAAGATAGAGTCTTCTTTATCCCACTTGAACAGCTTAACCCACGGAGAAACGGGTGTTGCCTTCACGGTAACATTATCTCCCATGCTGTAAGTATTAGTATCGTGTAATCCACATTTTAAGATATTACTGAGTACAGTCATATTGCTGAGTACAGTCATAATAAAAAGAAAAGATTTATTAAACCTTTAGCGCGGTATCATCATACATTTTGGAGATATGTACAGTTATGGTTTTCCTTCCAGAAGTAATAAAAGAGGGACCTCCATTGTTTAAATGAACTGCTAAAGATTATATTCAAATGTCTATAATGTGGCTTCATAAAAAAAATGAGGGACTGAACTTTAGCTACAGCCTATATTGACAGAATAAATGTGAGTTATAACATAAAAGACAAATCACTAACTCTGACAAATTCTCTTCAAATATACAGTATAATCTTTAAGAAGTATACTTGCCTGAGGACATAGGACTGGTTGCTAACACCCAAAATAAAGGATATATTCTCCGTGCTCTCTGTCGTTAGATAGAATTCTAGGGTTTCATTTTGTAAGTTGGTAGGCGGGCACAGCATCTTCTCTATTGAAGTGAATTTCTGGCTGGAAGTCAA
>NC_091570.1:38676150-38683650 GCF_042767895.1 Penaeus vannamei
TGGGACCACGTGGCCTGATAAAAATGGCTGATGATGAAGGGTTTCTTGGCAGACTCGAATGCTCGGATACTAAAAATGGTTGATATAGTTCGCTATCATCTGATAAGATACAAAGGTGGAGAGATAATTGACTGAATATTTCCGCTGATTGTCGAGATACTATAAAAACTGTGAAAAAAAAAACAACAGAAAGACAATAGGTCGGTTGTTTAAAATTGTGCGATGCTCGACCCTCTTTCTCTCGCTCAATGTCTCGGCATACATATCTACCGACAGATAGATGGATAACTGTATATCTATCAGATAGATAAACATACATGTATCTAATTCTGGGTATATGCATGTCCGCATATATGAACATTAATTGGGTCGGGCCTGGCACAATTTTAACACATTGGTCGAATGTCTACCAGAAGGAATTAAAAAAAAAAAAAAAAAAATATGTAGGACTTTTCTAGAGATATGACACCGGGATATATAATTAATTGCAGGAAGTCCAACTGTTGACTACATTTATAAATGCATAAAAAATATAACATATTACTAATAATACCAGGACTTCATCCTTACCTCGGCAGGGTTATAATGACACTTGAAAAGGCATGGATTCGACGCCGAAATGTTGACCTTCTGCGCCTTGCTGAAACGACACTTTCCCGACTTTGGAATGAAGGCTTGGCAGTCTGTTTCGGGCTGTATGGGGATGTCGGTCACAGGTTCGTCTGTGGTAGCGGTACTGGTTACTGGGGTCGTGGTGACAGTTGTGGTTGTCTGAATTGGCGTGGTCTTCATAGTGGTTTCGAGTGTAGTAATGGCTGTCGTTTCAGTATCCGTAATCTCGTCTGGTGTGGTCGGAGGTGGCTCTGGAATGCTGCCGGACACTCCATGATACAACAACAGGAGAATCGTTAGCGAAAGACCTCTGTGATTTGGAGCCATCATCAACTCATTCCTGGCTAGACCTGAAAGTAGAGAAAAAATAATTTGTTTGATACCTTACACTACTAACACTTCATTTTCCAATATCTATCCTTAAGAATCCTTTGAAGGTTCATACTTATCCCACGTCCTCAGGGCCTCGGGGTAAAGAACAGGGCCTCATCCTTTTTAGGTGGGAAACGCCCTTTTTCAAATAGGACACGCCCATTTTCCCTTGAAATTTTATGTTAATGTAAACTGTATGTTACTCGAACTTAAAATCAAGAACTTGCAATTAAGAATATGTTACTAATATTAAACAACTTCAAAAATATTGCTAGTTTTGGCAGAAGATTGAGGACATTTTTTGAACCACTTCCTTATTTTTTTAATAGATAATAGCAAAATATTGTTAACGTTAACTGCTGTAACGTTCTTTCAGTAAAAATACACCCAATAAATTTGCTGAGTTTGTTGTCCTTAGGCTCAAATAAGCGATGCTGGTAGATTCCGGTGTTCCACAGGGGTTAATACTAGGACCGATTTTATCTTAAATGTATGTAAATAACATGTCGCAACACATTGAATGAAGGTATATTGGTTCAGTATGCAGATGATGCTCAGGTATTATTAGCAGATACCATAGAAAACACATGATTTGGTTAAAACACAAGATTTGGTTACAAAGCCTGTGCGAACAATACATAAAACAATAACTTTTTTCACAAAGAAGACTCGGTGTATGTTTATAGGCACTACTGAATTCATAAATGAAATTACTGATGACATATGGATCAAAGTTGATGATAATTATATAAAACCAAGAACACAGGTTAAAAATCTAGGCTTCTACATGGATCGTCATATGCAGTTCAATGCCCATATTAAGATGTGTAAAAATGGTACTGGAATGCTAATGTATATGAATCTCTCTCTCTCTCTCTCTCTCTCTCTCTCTCTCTCTCTCTCTCTCTCTCTCTCTCTCTCTCTCTTCTTCCCCCCCATCTCTCTCTCTTCTTCCCCCCCATCTCTCTTCCTTCTCCCTCCCCCCCCCTCTCTCTCTCTTCCTTCTCCCTCCCCCCCCCTCTCTCTCTCTTCCTCCTCCCCCCTCTCTCTCTCTTCCTCCTCCCCCCTCTCTCTCTTTCCTCCTTCCCCCCTCCCTCTCTCTCTTCCTCCTCCCTCTCTCTTTCTCTTCCTCCTTCCCCCTCTCTCTCTCTCTCTCTCCCCCTCTCTCTCTCTCACTCTCTTTCCCTTTCTCTCTCTCTCTCCCCCCTCTCTCTCTCTCTCTCTCTCTCTCTCTCTCTCTCTCTCTCTCTCTCTCTCTCTCTCTCTCTCTCTCTCTCTCTCTCTCTCTCTCTCCCTCTCTCTCTCTCTCTCTCTCTCTCTCTCTCTCCCTCTCTCTCTCTCTCTCTCTCTCTCTCTCTCTCTCTCTCTCCCCTCTCTCTCTCTCTCGCTTGCTCTCTCTCTCACTCTTGCTTTCTCTCTCTTTCTCTCTCTCACTCTTGCTTTCTCTCTCTCTCTCCCCTCTCCCTCTTTCTCTCTCTTCCTCTCCTCTTTCTCTCCCTCCCACTCTCCCTCTTCTCTCTCTCCCACTCTCCCTCTCTCTCTCTCTCTCTCACTCTCCCTCTTTCTCTCTCTCACTCCTCTTTCTCTCTCTCTCACTCTCCCTCTTTCTCTCTCTCTCACTCTCCTCTTTCTCTCTCTCACTCTCCTCCTCTTTCTCTCTCTCTCACTCTCCCTCTTTCTCTCTCTCTCACTCTCCTCTTTTCTCTCTCTCTCTCACTCTCCCCTTTCTCTCTCTCTCACTCCCCCCTCTTTCTCTCTCTCTCTCACTCTCCTCTTCCTCTTTCCTCTCCCTCTCACTCTCTCTCTCTCCCTCTCACTCTCTCTCTCTCCCTCTCTCTCACTCACTCACTCCCTCTCTCTCTCTCTCTCTCTCTCACTCCCTCTCTCTCTCTCTCTCACTCCCTCTTTCTCTCTCTCTCTCTCTCTCACTCTCTCTTTCTCTCTCTCTCTCTCTCTTGCTCTCTCTCTCTCTCTCTCGCTTGCTCTCTCTCTCTCTCTCTCTCTCACTCTCTCTCTTGCCTCCCTCTCTCTCTCGCTCTCTCTCTCTCTCTCTCTCTCTCTCTCTCTCTCTCTCTCTCTCTCTCTCACTCTCTCTCCTCTTTCTCCTTTCTCTCTCTCTCACTCCCTCTCTCTCTCTCTCTCTCTCTCTCTCTCTCTCTCTCTCTCTCTCTCTCTCTCTCTCTCTCTCTCTCCCTCTCTCTCTCTCTCTCTCTCTCTCTCTCTCCTCTCTCTCTCTCTCTCTCCCTCTCTCTCTCTCTCTCCCTCTCTCTCTCTCCCTCTCTCTCGCTTGCTCTCTCTCTCACTCTTGCTTTCTCCTCACTCTTGCTTTCTTCTCACTCTTGCTTTCTCTCTACTCTTGCTTTCTCTCTCTCTCTCTCCCTCTTCTCTCTCTCTCTCTCCTCTCTCTCTCTCTCTCTCACTCTCCCTCTTTCTCTCTCTCACTCTCTCTTTCTCTCTCTCACTTTCCCTCTCTCTCACTTTCACTCTCCCCTTTCTCTCTCTCTCACTCTCCCTCTCTCTCTCTCTCATCTCTCCTCTTTCTCTCTCTCTCACTCTCCTCTTTCTCTCTCCTCTCCCTCTTTCTCTCTCTCTCACTCTCCCTCTTTCTCTCTCTCTCACTCTCCCTCTTTCTCTCTCTCTCACTCTCCCTCTTTCTCTCTCTCTCACTCTCCCTCTTTCTCTCTCTCTCACTCTCCCTCTTTCTCTCTCTCTCACTCTCCCTCTTTCTCTCACTCTCACTCTTCTCTCTCTCTCACTCTCCTCTTTCTCTCTCTCTCACTCTCCTCCCTCTTTCTCTCTCTCTCACTCTCACTCTCCCTCTTTCTTCTCACTCTCACTCTCCTCTTCTCTCTCTCTCCCTCTTTCTCTCTCTCTCTCCCTCTCACCTCCTCTTTCTCTCTCTCACTCTCCTCTTTTCTCTCACTCTCACTCTCTCTCTTCTCTCTCTCTCTCCCTCTCTCTCTCTCCCTCTCACTCTCCCTCTTTCTCTCCTCTCCCCTTTCTCTCTCTCACTCTCACTCTCCCCTTTCTCTCTCTCACTCTTCTCTCTCACTCTCCCTCTTCTTCTCTCTCACTCTCACTCTCCCTCTTTCTCTCTCTCTCCTCTCCTCTTTCTCTCTCTCTCACTCTCACTCTCCCTCTTTCTCTTCTCTCTCTCACTCTCACTCTCCTCTCTTCTCTCCTCACTCACTCTCCCTCTTTCTCTCTCTCACTCTCCCTCTTTCTCTCTCTCTCACTCTTACTCTCCCTCTTTCTCTCTCTCACCTCCCCACTCTCCCTCTTTCTCTCTCTCTCTCACTCTCCCTCTCCCTTCTTTCCTCTTTCTCTCTCACTCTCCTCCCTCTTTCTCTCTCTCTCTCTCTCTCATTCTCACTCTCTTTCTCTCTCACCACTCTCACTTTCTCTCTCTCACCACTCTCACTTTCTCTCTCTCACCACTCTCACTTTCTCTCTCTCACCACTCTCACTTTCTCTCTCTCACCACTCTCACTCTTTCTCTCTCTCTCACTCTTTTTCTCTCTCACTCTCACTCTTTCTCTCTCTCTCTTCTCTCTTTCTCTCTCACTCTTTTCTCTCTCTCACTCACTCTTTCTCTCTCTCACTCACTCACGCTTTCTCTCTCTCTCTCTCTCACTCTCCCTCTTTCTCTCTCTCTCTCTCACTCCCTCCTTTCTTCTCTCTCTCTCACTCTCTCCTCTTTCTCTCTCTCTCAACTCTCCCTCTTTCTCTCTCTCTCACTCCCTTCTTTCTCTCTCTCTCACACTCCTCTTTCTCTCTTCTCACTCCTCTCTCTCTCTCTCTCTCACTCCTCTCCTCTCTCTCTCTCTCTCTCACTCCTTCCTCCCCCTCTCTCTCTCTCTCTCCCTCCCTCTCCTCCTCTCTCTCTCTCACTCCCTCTCTCTCTCTCTCTCTCTCTACTCACTTCCTCTCTCCCTCTCTCTTTTGCTCTCTCCCTCTCCTTCTCTCTCACTCCCTCTTTCTCTCTCTCTCTTCTCTCGTGCTCTCTCCCTCTCTCTCTCACTCTTGCTCTCTTTCTCTCTTGCTCTCTCTCTCTCGTGCTCTCTCCCTCTCTCTCTCACTCTTGCTCTCTTTCTCTCTCTCTCTCTCTCTCGCTCTCTCTCTCTCTCTGTCACACACACACACACACACACAAACACATTTTTTTTATATTTCACACACATTCTCTCTCTGAAGAAAAATACCTTAAATCCTATCTCTTCACGTATTCTATAAACTCACCTTATAAGTGATAAATGTTGACAGCCTCCTCGTTGCAGTCGTGTGTGACTTGGTGTGGACGCCACTAGACTGAGACGAATCCTGTGTTTACTCCTTTCCGCTCGGGAGGTTCTGAACAGGTTCGTTTCGCGTTTTGGTTCTCAGAAGTTAAATAAATGTGTTGCGCATGTAAGTCTTCGTCTGTTATTAATGTGGGTGTTTGTTTTATGTTCGGGTCGTCGGTCTGGTGGGTATGATAGGTGGTTCTGTATGTTTTCGTGTAGGGGAAATTGGAGGATTTTTTTTAGTTTATCTTATCTATTTGGCAACTTGACTGCACGGAACGGATGTGTCTTATCTATTTCGAGACAAACTGCACCAACGGAAAAACGTTTATCCGGAATGGGTATGACGTGCGACTTTTCCGTGACACTGCCCAGCGTTCACGTTCTCCTTGCGTGATGACAGTGCCAGGCAGAAGGAGGCACGAGAGAATTTTACAAGTGGCGCTGCAGATTCTTAGCCGCCATAGCTGGTCCGGTTTCCCCGACCCCACTCTTGCGTCGCTCACTTCCTACGCTGTGACACTTCTTCCGATTCTTTCTAATGGCGATTCGATCATCGGATTAATATATTATCGATATGAATACCGCGATTGCCACGATTGAGGGTCACTGGATACATTCACGCGCTCTGCTTCCCTGCCGCCGCCGCCGCCCGCCGCCACTGTCTGTGTTGCACCATGACTGGGGCCGCCTGCACCCCCCCCCTCCCTCCCTCCTCTCTTGCAGGGCGTTCCGTCTCATGTTGAGCGCTCTGCGTCCACGTGCGTGCGTGCGTGTGTGTGTGTGTGTGTGTGTGTGTGTGTGTGTGTGTGTGTGTGTGTGTGTGTGTGTGTGTGTGTGTGTGTGTGTGTGTGTGTGTGTGTGTGTGTGTGTGTGTGTGTGTGTGTGTGTGCGTTCTTTGTGTTTACGTGTGTACGTCTTTATGCTTGTGTGAGTGGATGTAATCGTAGGCTGGTGTTTGCCCTTAACTTTTTCGTAAATATGAGGCTGGTTTCTCTAACAGGTGGACGTGGAGGAGAAAGCATTGATCGAGGTGTTACTCATGCTGCCTCCCCGCCCCCCACGCCCCCTCGTCCTCATGTCTGCAAGCATGAGAGTTTATTATTTTATTTCGTTTATTTACTTTCCATCGCCTTCTGTATCTTTTTGCTCTCACTGTTATCACCGTTGTTATCACTCTCTTTCAAAATGCTGATCACTGCATGTGAAATAGTTGTATTGTGACTACAGTGTATAAAGACCTGTCTCGTACAATACATGAGTTTGCCCTTGAATGAATGAAATCAATATACCGTTGTGCATATTTCTCCCGAACTATATTCGCAATCACTGGCACTGGCTTTTCGCAAACTCTATTCATACTCAGTGGCACTGGCTTTTCGCAGAGTATGTTCACACTCAGTGGCACTGGCTTTTTGCAAAGTATATTCGCACTCAGTGACTGGCTTTTCGCAAAGTATACTCACACTAGTGACTGGCTTTTCGCAGAGTATACTCATACTAGTGACTGGCTTTCGCAAACTATATTCATACTCAGTGGCACTGGCTTTTCGCAAACTATATTCATACACAGTGGCACTGGCTTTTGGCAGAGTATGTTCACACTCAGTGACTGGCTTTTCGCAAACTATATTCACACTCAGTGACTGGCTTTTCGCAAACTATATTCACACTCGGTGGCACTGGCTTTTCGCAGAGTATGTTCACACTCAGTGACTGGCTTTTCGCAAAGTATACTCATACTAGTGACTAGCTTTTCGCAGAGTATATTCACACTCAGTGACTGGCTTTTCGCAAACTATATTCACACTCGGTGGCACTGTTTTTTTGCAAACTGTATTCACACTCAGTGACTGGCTTTTTGCAGAGTATATTCACACTCAGTGACTGGCTTTTCGCAGAGTATGTTCACACTCAGTGACTGGCTTTTTGCAGAGTATATTCACACTCAGTGACTGGCTTTTCGCAAAGTATACTCATACTAGTGACTGGCTTTTCGCAAACTATATTCGCACTCAGTGACTGGCTTTTCACAAACTATATTCACACTCAGTGACTGGCTTTTCGCAGAGTATGTTCACACTCAGTGACTGGCTTTTCGCAGAGTATGTTCACACTCAGTGACTGGCTTTTCGCAGAGTATGTTCACACTCAGTGACTGGCTTTTCGCAAACTATATTAACACTCAGTGACTGGCTTTTCGCAAACAATATTCACACTCAGTGACTGGCTT
>NC_091570.1:38696150-38703650 GCF_042767895.1 Penaeus vannamei
GTCATCATCCTCTCGGAACAAGACAGACAGACAGACAGACAGACAGACAGGCATAAACTAATTTCGTTTTCTTATAATTCCTTGGTTATCTTTGTCAACCAGTTCTTTAACAAATAATGGATAGATAAATAGATAAAAAGATAAATAGATCGAAATAAGATAATGATGTTAGAGTAATTATGTAGGGATATTAAAGATTAGTATATAATCAGGGGATTCGCTAGATTATTGAGCTGGGAAAAAGATAGATAAATAGATAAAAGATGCTTCAAATAAACGGATATTCACCCTGAGTAACCACTTCACAAACAGAAAAGAAGAGATAAAGACAAAAAGAAAAAGAAAATAGAAAGACAAAAAAAGAAAAAACAAAGAAAAAAGAATAGAAAAACAAAGAAAAAACAAAGAAAAAAGAAAAGAAAAGAAAAGAAAGAAAAACAAAGAAAAAAGAAAAGAGAAAAAAAAGAAAGAAACGCAGAAAAAAGAAAAGAAAGAAAAACAAAGAAAAATGAAAAGAAAAGAAAAGAAAGAAAAACAGAAAAAAGGAAAAGAGAAAGAAAAAGAAGATATAAAAGCACTTGTGACTGATTACCGAAATGACGTTGCACTTCAGAACACCAAGACCACGCAAGTAGATTTATTCAATTCAGATTCTCCTCTTAAATGCCAGTGTTGTTAATCCTTCATCTGCATCCTAGCCAGTGTTGTTAATCCTTCATCTGCATCCTAGCGTTTTTTCCGGTCTCTTCTGCCTTTCCTTTAATTACAATGCGAACAGCAAGGTCGTGTCTTTATTTGTGGTTACGGGTGCGGTTGCCATGGCACTCACTCACTCACTTGTTCACTCACTCACTCACTCTCTCTCTCTCTCTGTCTGTCTGTCTGTCTGTCTCTCTCTCTCTGTCTGTCTGTCTCTGTCTGTCTCTCTCTCTCTCTCTCTCTCTGTCTGTCTGTCTGTCTCTCTCTCTCTCTGTCTCTGTCTCTGTCTCTCTCTCTCTCTCTCTCTCTCTCTCTCTCTCTCTCTCTCTCTTTCACACACACACGCATACCTACAGTCACAAACACACACACACACACATACCTCTGCAGTCACAAACACACACACACACACCTACAGTCACATAAACACACACACATACACCTACAGTCACACAAACACACACATACATCTAGTCACTCAAACAGACATACACACACACCCACGGTCACACAAACACACACACACACCTACAGTCACACAAACACACACACACACACCTACAGTCACACAAACACACACACGCCTACAGTCACACAAACACACACACACACCCCTCTGCAGTCACACACACAAACCTACAGTCACACAAAACACACACACACACACACCTACAGTCACACAAACACACACATACACCTACAGTCACACAACACACACACATACCTACAGTCACACAAACGCACACACAACACCTACAGTCACACAAACGCACACAAACACCTACAGTCACACGCACACACATACCTACAGTCACACAAATACACACACACACACCTACAGTCACACAAACACACACACACAAACCTACAGTCACACACACACACACACACACACACACACACACACACACACACACACAACACACACACACACACACACACACACACACACACACACATACACACACACCTACAGTCACTCACACAAACACACACACACACACACACACACGCACACACACACACACACACACACACACACACACACACACACACACACACACACACACACACACACACACACACACACACACACGTAGGTGCTTCCAGAAAGGTCTGAAGACGAATTATTAATGTCAACCTTGCAAAATTTAACCACAATTCTTCTTTCTTTTCCAGCTCTAAGATTTATTTCATTTTTTTTCTAATTCCTTTCTTATTCAAAAACTTCATCTTAGTGATTCCTTTATAGAGATGGAGGGGGAGGGGCGTTGGATGAAGGGGGAGGGCCGTTAAAAGGAAAGGGGGAGGGGCGTTGGATGAAGTGGGAGGGGCGTTAAAAGGAAAGGGGAGGGGCGTTAAAAGGAATGGGGAGGGGCGTTTGATGAAGGGGGAGGGGCGTTAGGGGGAAAGGGGGAGGGGCGTTAGAGGGAAAGGGGAGGAGCGTTGGATGAAGTGGGAGGAGGCGTTTGATGAAAAGGGGGAGGGGCGTTAGAGGGGAAAGGGGGAGGAGCGTTGGATGAAGTGGGAGGGGCATTGGTTGAAAGGGGGAGGGGCGTTGGATGAAGGTGGGAGGGGCGTAGAATGAAGGGGGAGGGGCGTTCGATGAAAGAGGAGGGGCGTTGGACGAAAATGGGGAAAGGGACTTTAGACAAAGAGAGAAAAGGAGGGGAAATAGACGAAGAAGGGAAAAGGGAAGGGTATTAGACGAGGAGGGAAAGGGCGGGGCAATAGACGAAAGAGTTGAGAGGTGATAAATGAAGAAAGGGAAGGGGGGAGGGGCGCTGGACGAAAGAGGGGGGAAGGGGAGGGTAGCGTTTGGCGAAGAGGAAGAGAGGGGGGGGAGGATTCAGAAGAAGGGACTGGTAGAAAGAAATGGCCGAAGGGTATAAAGAAGGGTAGGAGAATGGAACTGCAAAAAAGAATAAAATTGGATAATCGTGTACGCCAAAGGACAGAAGAGCGAAGGGCAAGGATCAAGGTACTGGTTAAAGAAAAGAAGTGACAGAGAGAGAGAGAGAGAGAGAGAGAGAGGGAGAGAGAGAGAGAGAGAGAGAGAGAGAGAGAGAGAGAGAGAGAGAGAGACGAGAGAGAGAGAAAGAGACAGATAGACAGACAGGCAGAGAGAGAGTACAGTCACACACACACACACACACACACACACACACACACACACACACACACACACACACACACACACACACACACACACACACACACACACACACAGACAAACAGACAGATAGATAGACATATACAGAGAGAGACAGATCGATAGAGACACACACACAGGCACACACAAACACAGAAAACCAAAACCACAAAGAGAGACTTATAAAAAAAGAAAAAAAAGAAAAAAAGAAAGAAAAAAGAAAGAAAAAAAAGAAAAGATATGGGCGGGGAGACTAGTGCTAAGAAAAGGTTTATGACCCACCCTTCCCTAGGACATCCGAGGTGGGTGAGGCTTCTCAGCTCAGGTATTTAAGCAGGTGAGCAACCCGGTTTCAGGCAGTCTGTCGATGTCCTTGGTAGGAACACCATCACCATGGGGTAAGTTCCCAAGACGCTCGTGTATCTTAGTATCTTTGTGTCTTTACGTGGTTTGTGTACATTCGTGCGGGTGTTCTTCGTGTGGTTTACGTGTATCTTCGCGTGGTTTGTGTATCTTCGTGTGGTTTGTGTATCTTTGTGTAGATTTATGTGTCTTTACGGGATTTAAGGAACTCAATATGGCCTGTGCATCCTTCTGTGGCGTATTTTATCGTGAATTTATGTATCCTTATGTATCCCCTGTGTGGTATAGATATCCATACACGTATCCCTGACAAACTCGTCTAAACCAGTGATACTTACAAGTCTTTTCCATCATTACTACTTATATATGTGTGTGTCCACGTAACCAGCCTCTCCCAAGGTTGGTTTCTTCTGCTTCGGCCAGCTATTACGCAATACTTTTGCTTCAGATGCTTCCATGTTACCGATTGTACTAGCTAGGAATGTTAATTATTGAGAGAGAGGGAGAGGGAGGGAGGGAGGGAGGGAGGGAGGGAGGGAGGGAGGGAGGGAGGGGAGGGAGGGAGGGAGGAGGAGGGAGGGAGGGAGGAGAGGGATAGAGAGAGAGAGAGAGAGAGAGAGAGAGAGAGAGAGAGAGAGAGAGAGAGAGAGAGAGAGAGAGAGAGAGAGAGAGAGAGAGAGAGAGAGAGAGAGAAAGAGAGAGAGAAGGAGGGAGGGAGAGAAAGAGAGAGAGAAGGAGGGAGGAATAGATACAGACAGACAGACAGACACACACACACTTGATACTTGATACACACTATATTGATACGCCAATAACAAGAACAGTAAGAAAATATTATGATTGCTATGAGTACAATTATCATTACTAATATTGACGGTTATAATAGTATTCAGACTGACACTATCATGATGGCAATATCATAATAAGAATAAACTTAATAGTTGTAGTAACAATAACGGGGATGATAATGATAAAGTTAATGAAATGGCAATATCAACATTAATAATAATAAAAAAACAATGACAATAATATTAAGAGTGACAGCAATAATAATGAGGATAAATCATACCTAATTATATTGTTAATTTCATTAGTGTTGGTGTTGTTGTTATTGATATTGTTATTATTATTATTTTCATTATGATCATCACCATCGTTATCATTGTCATTATTGTTATTATTATCATTAGTAGATGTAATAATAGTAATAGTAGTACATAATGATAGTCATGATGAAAAGAATAACAATAATAATAGTAGTAATAATTGTAATAATAAGACCATCATCACATCCTGTCTCAAAATCACAATTAATCGTCACCATCACGTGTCACCATCCTCATTACCACATCAAAATCATAACCACTCCGCCCTCATCACCACCACTCTATCCTCTTCATCACCACCACTCCACCCTCTTCATCACCACCACTCCATCCTCTTCATCACCACATCAAAATCACCACCTCTCCATTACCACATCACCACCACTCCACCCTCTTCATCACCACCTCTCCATCCTCATCATCACCACGTCAGCACCTCCAAATCACCACCTCTCCACCCTCTTCATCACCACCTCCAAATCACCACCACTCCACCCTCTTCCTCACCACATCATCACCTCTCTATCCTCTTCATCACCACCACTCCACCCTCTTCATCACCACCTCTCTATCTTCATCAACACTTAAAAATCACCACCACTCCACCCTCTTCATCACCACATCAAAATCACCACCACTTCACCCTCCTCATCACCACCTCTTCATCCTCTCCATCACCATTTCAAAATCACCACCACTCCACCCTCTTCATCACCACATCAAAATCACCACCACACCACCCTCATCACCACCACTATATCCTCTTCATCACCAGTTCAAAATCACCACCGCTCCACCCTCTTCATCACCAAATCACCACCACTCCACCCTCTTCATCACCAAATCACCACCACTCTATCCTCTTCATCACCAGTTCAAAATCACCACCACTCCACCCTCTTCATCACCACCACTCTATCCTCTTCATCACCAGTTCAAAATCACCACCACTCTATCCTTTTCGTCACCATTTCAAAATCACCACCGCTCCACCCTCTTCATCACCACATCACCACCCTCTTCATCACCACCACTCCACCCTCTTCATCACCACCACTCCACCCTCTTCATCACCACATCACCACCACTCCATCCTCTTCATCACCACATCAAAATCACCACCTCTCCATTACCACATCACCACCACTTCACCCTCTTCATCACCACCACTCCACCCTCTATCCTCTTCATCACCACTTCAAAATCACCACCACTCCACCCTCTTCATCACCACTTCAAAATCACCACCACTCCACACTCTATCCTCTCCATCACCACATCACCACCTCCAAATCACCACATCACCACCTCCAAATCACCACCAGTCATACAGGGTCGTGGTGTCAGTCGGTAGGATCGCCTGACCATCGTTTTCCTAGAATCCAAGGTAGTTTAAAACAGGTAGCCTTACTCCGGTGTGATGAAAACCCTAGTTGGCACCCTGCGAGATAAACTCCGCCTCCTTGCCTTCAATCATTGCAGATATTATCGTTATTTCTTTATTTTCTTCTTTTAGTTTCCTTTCATTTTTCTATCATTGTTATTACTGAAGTATTTCCAAAGAAAATTCATTTAAAAGCGTAAAGTATTGCACAGATTGCCAGTGTCAGATAAAGGGGTGGAGCTAATGATCTCATGTTTAGCCAATGAGAATGCACGGTGAGATATCAGATATAGCTAGATACAGAATTATTTGTATAATTGACTCGATATTGTTAAAATTACCAGAAGTATAACAAAAAATTCTCTTCTTTTATTTATGATAACGAAGAGTTATATACCACTAACAGCTGGTAGAACTCTTGGGAAAAAATAGATTTCATTTTTGAGTTCACGCTAAATAAAAGTGGAACTATCTATATAAGTAACTCTCGCCAAATCTATTTTGAATTCTGTTTCGAAAATCCACTCAATACCACACTTCTTGTATAAAATAAAACAGTTTCGGAGCCTCGCTAAAGGTACTGTCACACCAGCACTTTTTCTGTATTTTTTTTTTTTGACAATTTTCAGAGATTTTGTTATTTTTTGAGCGAATTATCGATTTTCCAGTCAGACGTTAATGATCGTTTCCGTCTGAAAACCTTTCCGTCAACTTTTTCAGCCAAGCAAAGTCAAATCAAAAGCTCTATTCGAGAATGTTTGTATTTATATTAAATAAAATTGTCAAAAAAAAAAATTGACGGAAAAAGTGCTCGAGAGCTATATTCGAGAATGTTTGTATTTATATTAAATAAAGTTGTCAAAAAAGAAAAAAAGAAATTGACGGAAAAAGTGCTAGTGTGACACGGCGTTTATAAGACTCTCGTGTCGGTCACTCGACCCGACCCGAACCTGTTCTGCTACTTCTGCATCGACGACCTTCCTGGCCATGCGCTTTCGACCTCTCGACCCCGCCTCCTCGGACTGACTTTCACTTCTGCTGAGTTCTTCTCCCTTCCTCTGCTTCCCTTGTTTGGTTCGGGTTGGTTTGGGGTTGTGTGTATCTGTTTCTGTTTTTTTTTTGGTTTTCTCGTGCTCGCTTTTTTGTTTTGTTTTGTATTCTCTGTCTGTTGCTTTCTTTGGTCTATCTTTATTCCTCTCTGTCTCTGTCTCTCTGTGCCTTTCTGTCTGTTTCTCTGTTTTCTCTCTTTCTCTTTCTTTCTTTCTCTCTCTCTCTCTGTCTCTGTCTCTGTCTCTCTCTCTCTCTCTCTCTATATATATATATATATATATATATATATATATGTATGTATATATATGTGTATGTATGTATGTGTAAATATATACATATATACGCATAAATATCTATCTATCTATCTATCTATCTATCTATCTATCTACCTATCTATATTTATATATATATATAGATAGATAGATAGATAGATAGATATACACACACACACACACACACACACAGACACACACACACAGACACACAGACACACACACACACACACACACACACACATATATATATATATATATATATATATATATATATATATATATATATTCAAATATATGTATATATATATAATATATATATATATATATATATATATATATATATATATATATATATATATACACGGAAATATACATACATATGAATACATACACACACACACACACACACACACACACACACACACACACACATATATATATATATATATATATATATATATATATATATAT
>NC_091570.1:38713650-38721150 GCF_042767895.1 Penaeus vannamei
TCATGCATATTCAAGATAGAAAAGCCTTCTCTTGGAGTATTGATAAAACTAGATACAAATATACATACGAACCAATTTCATCAGACGCCACTCAGAATTTGAAACTCTACACTTGAACTGGAAAACCCTCGAATCTCTATGTGGTTCTTCCTAAAAACATTCTGAAAGTGTTTATTTTTTTCATTTTTATTTATTCATTTATTTTTTTTTAAGAAGAAAAAAAACTAGCCTTGATGAGTGTCTGACGTCTTAGATCTCAAAACCTGACCGGATATCTGTGTTCGAAGGATGTCTTTCTCTTCCCGAATTTTCTACTTTCTTTTGTTTTGTTTTGTACGGGATAGTGTCATTGTTATTTTTCTAATAATTTTCAATTTATTGCAACACTAGTTATGAAAATCATTATATATATACGTATATATGTATAAATAAATAAATAAATATATATATATATATATATATATATATATATATATATATATATATATATAATATGTATATATATATAATATGTATATATATAGACATATATATATATATATATATATATATATATATATATATATATATATATATATATATATATATTTCTGATATTCATTATATATACATACCCCTCCCCCTTATACACACACATACACAATACATATACATGTATATAATATAAGTATGTATATATATATATATATATATATATATATATATATATATATATATATATATATATATATATATATTATATGAATATATAAATATATATATATGTATATATGTATATATATATATATATATTATATATATATATATATATATATATATATATATATATATATATATATATATATATATATATATATATATATATATATATATATACATACACGTGTCTCTCTCGGTCGTTTGGGGAACCGTGCAGGCGCTGGAGATGGGTCGTTTGGTCGTTAGCGAGAGGGTAATAGGTTGGTGCTGTTAGGGTCTTTCTTTCTTTCTCTCTTTCTCTCTCTAGTCCCTCTTTGTTCTCTCTCTGCCTTTCTGTCTGTTTCTCTGTTTTCTCTCTTTCTCTCTCTCTGTTTCTCTCTCTCTCTTTATTCCTCTCTGTCTGTCTCTACCTCTCAATGCCTTTCTGTCTGTTTCTCTGTTTCCTCTCTTTCTTTCTCTCTGTCTGTCTCTGTCTGTCTCTCTCTCTCTCTTCATCCTTTTTATATTAATTAGTTCTGTTAGGATCTCCCTCTCGCTCTCTCTCACCTCTCCCTCTCTCTTCTTCCTTCTTATATTAGTTAGTTCTGTTAGGGTCTCCCTCTCGCTCTCTCTCTCTCTCTCTCTCTCTCTCTCTCTCTCTCTCTCTCTCTCTCTCTCTCACCTCTCCCTCTCTCTTTTTCCTTCTTATATTAGTTCTGTTAGGGTCTCCCTCTCGCTCTCTCTCTCTCTCTCTCTCTCTCTCTCTCTTTCCTTCTTATATTAGTTAGTGCTGTTAGGGTAGTCTATTGGTAATAGTGTTAGTATTAGTCCTTAGAATCAATATTGGTAAGTATGTGGCTCAAGCTTGTGTTAATGTTCAGATCTTTTCAGATCTATTTTTGGATAACGAGTTAAAAGTCACCCTATTACTGTAGCATTTTGAATGTTTGTTACTAAATGTGATTTTCTTCAACGTTGCTTATCTCGTGTCCACATCTTCGGGTTTTGTGAATAAGCCTATTTATAGAAATGACCGATTCTCTATCTCTCGTCACACTGAATGTTATCTTGACGTGGTAATAAACAGATCTTATCTCCTTGTTGTCGATAATTATAGTGTGGATATACCCAAGGCATCTGGCTTTGGTATGATTCACTCATCTTGAAAGATCCTCAACTAACTGCCGGTTTGTTAGAATTGTGCGAGGCCCGACCCAAAGAATATTCTTTTACTTGACATACATAAATAAAGAAATAAATGCATATTTATCAGTCTAGACACGCATATCAACCTGGCAAATAGATAGTTAAATGTATATCTATCAGATATATAGACAGATATGCCTTTATATCTGTGTATTTATGAAAATTCATTGGGTCGGGTCTGGCACAGTTTTAACAAACCGGCTGTATATATAAAGTATATTACCTTTTCCCGGTTATTTCGGGTGTTATTGGTGGTTCTGGTATGAAACTTATCATCTTTCTTTCATCTGTCTATCAATCAGTATCTCTCTTTATCTGTCTACCTCTATATTACCAGTCCATACATCATATATGCCTTTCTCCTCTCTCACTCTCTCTCTTTCTCCCTCCCCCCCTCTCTCTCTTTCTCCCTCCCCCATCTCTCTCTCTCTCTTCCCCCCCCCCTCCCTTCTCTCTCTCTCTCTTCCCCACCCCGCTCTCTCTCTCTCTCTTCCCCCCCCCCCCGCTCTCTCTCTCTCTTTCTCCCCCCTCTCCCCCCCCCTCTCTCTGTAATGCGAACCACCCCCAAACGCTTTCATCGCGCATCATTTTATAGGTTACTGCCCCACCAAGATCGTCACCAAGGTCTATATTAGTCCTCTCACACACCTTGTTCGCCACGTCCGTCAGACTCCGACTTCGACTTCAGCGCGTCGGTGTTCGAACGGGCCAACTACCATCATTTACACATAAATGGTCCCTCTGGGTATTGGCGCAGCTGTGACACGGAGGAACAAAGCATTTTGACTTTTTTTTTAGCGCAAGGATACGTGCTTCTATCCCACACATGATGGAATGAGTGTGGAAATCATGACGAACAGATTGCAACAGGAGCAACGAAGGGAAGGACAAGGAAACACACGAATATGCCGAAGGACTTTTCGTACCTCTTGTCATGTATGCCCTGAAGAAGCATTAGCGAAAAAGGCATATTCGTGTGTTTTCTTGTCCTTCCCTTCGTTGTTCCTGTTGCAACATAGAATGAATACTGATTAGCATGTAGGTCAAGTTCAGCGTGTGAAAATTACATATCCTTATTTCCTACAGCAATTAATGTAATTTGACACCAGTATAAAGTCACATTATCTAGTTATTTGCAATGTGAACACGATACTTCGAACCTAACACGTCGAATATTCGTACCTCGTGAAATAATGCATGACTTTCTCTATTCTTTCTTCCGTTTGATACTAATGTCACGAATCTGAAATCTTTTATCCTAAGACAATTCACACTCATTTGGCAATAACTCATGGAAGAAAAGCTTGTCCATTCCCTCAAAGAACTGTTCTTCAGCGCCTTCAGGAGGGACAGGACGTGTGTGAGGGACAAGACCCTTTGATCGCGTGGAAGGTACGTGTCGGATGCGGGTGGTTTCTTAGAGTTCGCCGGGCAGTGCACGTTGCGCCCTGCCGTGGACGAAAGGTCTGTCGCTCTCTCTCCTCTGTGTCTCACTTTCTCCTCTGTCTCTCTCTTTATCCTCTGTCTCTCTCTTTCTCCTCTATCTCTCTCTTTCTCCTATGTCTCTCTCATTCTCTTTCTCCCCCCCCTATCTCTCTTTCTCCTTTCTTTCTCTATCTCTCTTTCTCCCCCTCCCCCCTCTCTCTCCTCTGTATATCTTTCGTCTCTCCTCTGTCTCTCCTCTCTCTGACTTTCCTCCCTCCCTCGCTCTCTTTCTTTCTCCTCTATCTCTCTCTATCGTCTCCCCCTCCCCACTCACTCTCTCTCTGGTCCCCCTATCTCTCTCGCCCCCCTATCTCCTCTCTCCCTTATTCTCTCTCTCTCATCCCCCCTATACCCTCCCCCCTCTCTCTCTGTCTGTCTGTCTCTCCAATTTCCTCTTAGTGTTCATGAAAGCGAAAAAAGCCTCTCGCCACATCTCGAAACAGTTCCGAATCCTGTGAATCATCGCAGTGCGAATAAGCCCAAGTTCGAACCCAACCTTGTGCGGATTGTAGTGACTCCCGATGGTCCTGCAGCCGTCGGGGAGGTCGCCGAACTCGTGAATGTGGAAGCCGTGGAGCCCCGGAGAGAGGCCGGTGATGGTGCCCTGGATCAGCGTGGGCGCCAGGGGAGGGTTGCTCTGCGTCAGGGTGAAGTTGCCATCCACCTCGCCCGTGAAGATCACCTTCGCCCGGAGCGTTTGGCTGGAGGGCGCCTGCCAGGGGAGGACGGGGGGGGGGGCTTGTTCGGTACTGTTGACTTAGGGGAAGATTTAGACGGCGGAAGGGAAATGATAGTGGATGTATGAGTAAGAAATGAAAATACACGCACTCTGTCTCTGTCTGTCTCTCTCTCCCTCCCTCCTTTTCCCGTCCTCTCTCTCCTTCCCGCACCCTCCCCTCTCTCTGTTTCTCTGTATGCCTGACTCTCTCTCTCTCTCTGCCTTTGTCTGTCTCTCTCTCTCTCTCCCCTCCCTCCCTCCCTGTCTGCCTGACTCTCTCCTTCTCTATCTCTCTCTGTCTGTCTGTCTCTGTTTCTGTCTGTCTGTCTCTGTCTCTCTCTCCTTCCTGCAATCCCTCCCTCCCCCCCTCTCTCTGTCTATCTGACTCTCCCTCTCTCTCTCTCTACGTGTCTTTATACGTCCATATTCCAGGCATACTACCATAACAGTTGTGTGATTTATGTCATTTTGGAATTAGAATAACAGGTGGGTTTGGTGTTTGATGAAATAAGTAGAGTAACCGATTTTAACCAATATCGTGTGTATCAATCTTAAACTACTTACACATTTGTTTATATGTCAACCGTTTTCTTTAGTTAACGACTCCATAGATCCGGATGCTTCGCTGCCGGCAGGTGACCCAAAATATTGGCATTAAGCTTCCTTGAGCGGCCACTCTATCGGGTTTGTAGTCCGGCCGCACAAGGACACTCCTGACGGGTGGTAGGACTCCATGCCTCTCCTTTGGCATTTTCTGCATAAGCGCGTTTTGCTTTTTATGCCAGATTAAAATGCCTGCTATTGTCATTTGATTTGCTCTATCCAGGTGGTAATAATCTGGTTTCCTTGAACAGACTCCATATTACTGATTGTCCATAACTGAGGGCAATAATAATATTTTGTTATTTGGTGTATATATATATATATATATATATATATATATATATATATATATATATATATATATATATATATATATATATTTTTTTTTTTTTTTTTTTTTTTCCCTCGTAATATTCATTTTTTCTGTAATAAACTCCACGCCGCGCTTCACGACAAGCAGGAATAGCGTCCTCCAGGAGCTTGCACTCTTCCAACCATGTCTCACGGATGATTGGACTGGCTGGCCTCTGCTTCCACCAGCACCAGGAGTCGTATCGTGTTTATTTCTAAGTGTGTGTTACTCAGAGGACAGTCACGTCGGTGTATCACTACTGTTCACTTGTGTTCAACCAATATAGGAAGTTAAACACCCCTTATATCTTGGTACATTCCACGCTGTCGATGGAAATGATGACAAAGACCCTCCCTAAACGCCCACCGGGTCTAACCACCCTCCCATACACCAAGGTATAAAGTAGTCCTTAACCCATTCCAGATCCAAACCCTGCACAGTGTTTTTTTTTTTTCTTTTCTTTTTTTTTTGTTTTGTTTCTGACATCAGTTCTCAGAGCCATTGCTTTGGATTTTGCTGCCGGTAGTTTTAGACCCGTCCTACAACGCTCTTCAGACACCAGGTTCAGACAACGCTGAGCTCAAGAGTCGCGTGCACTCATGACGAGTCATCCCCGTCACTCCGGCCTATCCCCCGAAATTCTCATGACAGCAAACTTCCCTCACCCCGTCAACCAAACTTTCCCATGACGTCGCGTTCACGTCACCCTCCCCTCGAGCTAATCCCCCCCCGCCCCCCGCCCCACCTCATAACGTGAAAGTCACATCATCCGGATCACAGAGCGAACATAAAGACCAAAAGACAGTACCTTAACAAGGAAGAAATGAACCCTAACAACCCAACCAACCGTTCCAACCAGCGGATGAATGGTTAGCTGAAGAGGTACCGAAGTGTCTGGACGGTTGTCCACAGAAACAGACCCAGTGCCCGGGGCTGATGTACAGGAACGAGGGGTAGTTGCTGTGGCTGAGGAAGACCACTTGGCTACCACAGGGGCGTTCTGCTATGGTCATCAGAAGGACCAGGGCAGTCCATGTTCGTAGCTTTGCAGTCGGTCTGTTGATTATTCCTTTTATAATTGTCATTATCATCATATTATTATCATTATCATCATATCATCATATATCATCATATATCATTATCATCATCATCGTTGTTTTTATCATCATTATCATAATCATTGTTCATGTTGCTTTTATCATCATTTTATCATTATTGTCGATATTTGTATCATTACCTGTATTACTATAATGATAATGATAATTGTCATTAATACATTTCTCACTTCTGTGATAAAATAAATAGTAATAGTAATGATAATGATGATAATAACGATAGAAACAATAAAAATGATAATGGTGATGATGAAAGTAACAATATTAATCATCATCATAATAATAAATATAATGGTAATTATGATAGAGATAATAATAATGATAATGATGAAAATGATTATGATAATAATCGGAATAATTATGATAATGATAATGATAATTTTAATAATGATAATAGTGATAATGGTAATAACAACAATAATAGTAATAATAGTAATGATAATAATGGTAAGGGTACAGGAATAATGATAATGATAATTACAGTGATATATAACGATAGTAATAGAAAACATAACAATAATTATAAAGATAATGACGATGATAAAATTAATGGTAATATTTATATTAATACTGATAATGTTAATGATTATGATAACAGTAATAATGATAACAGTAATAATAATGATAGTGACAGCATTGATAATAATAATGATAATGATAAGAACTACAACAACAATGATAATAATGATATTAATAATAATATGATCATGATATTGATGATAATGTTTATAGTAATAATGTTATTGTTTATGAAAATGATTATGATAATGATAACACTAATGATGATGATAATAATAATAATAATGGTAATAGTAGTGATTTTGACAGTAATAACAATAATAATAATAATGGTAATGATGATGGCGATGATAATGATGATGGTAGTAATGATGATAATGATGATGGTAGTAATGATGATAATGATGATGGTAGTAATGATGATAATGATGATGATGGTAGTAATGATGATAATGATGATGATGGTAGTAATGATGATAATGATAATGATAATTACAATATCAGAAAGTTTGTCCAAGGTTAGTCTCTTTCTTATCTAATATATTTCAAATACCTTTGATTTGGAAATACTAAACTAACATACTGATTTATTATTATCATTATTATTATTATTATTTTTATATGTGCATCCTAATTACTGTTTCTGCTATTACATATATTATCACTACTAGCATTATTATAAATATGATAATACCGTTAATCTATATAATGATAATTGATATCGTAATGCTAGTTATGCTACTACTGTTAATTTTATCGTAACTGTTTTTATTCCTGTTATTAATGGTAATTGCAATCATCATCATCAGAACTTGTTGTGGTTA
>NC_091570.1:38726150-38731635 GCF_042767895.1 Penaeus vannamei
TTCATTCTCTATTTTCGTCAACTTCAAAAGCCTGGTAAACCACCCATGCAATCAAGATTTTTTTGCTACATGTAAGAGAGAGTTAAATAACGTCATCTAAGTCATAAGTATTAGTAATTTTTAATTCACTCGGTTGAAATAATGATCATTTTGCTACAATACTATTATCCAACACTATAACTACATTAGATAAATAACTCACTTAATGAATGAATAAATACACAAGTAAACATTTAAACCGTTTTCTATTTTCTACCGTGCGGTGCCCTTCACAAACAAACGCCAAGTCACTGAACCCACAACCTTCTCTCAGTTAACCAAACTAAACAACAATAAGAATGCAAAAGAACGATATGCTGTGGTATTTTTTCCTACCCTTGTTTAGCGGAACAACCGTTATCCTTGCCCTCCATTGCCCGAAAAAAACAGACGCCAATTGACTTTGATTCCTGTGGTTAAAGTTTGGGTGTGAAGAGTGGTGTTGGATCGGGTGCGGAAAATATTTATATTATTATATATATATATATGGTCTCATATTATCATTAGTAATATTTATTGACTGATGACTTGTCGAGTTTATTTTATATTACTGATTTACGCGTTTTCTTGGTCCCGATAGCAGGGGAGGGCATGGAAGGTACCAGGGAAATGTTGGGGTTAAATATTAATAATATATACAGCATAGGTTACTAAAGTGTCTAATGCGCGGGCTGTGATCCCTGCCCCAAACCCCAAAATGGGAGACAACCGAAACCAATTACGAAGTAAAGGGAGAGATGGAAGGGAGAGAGAGAGAAGAGGACGTAAAGAGAGAAATGGAAAGAAAGTGGGAGATGAAAAGAAGGGAGACGAAACCCCTTGCATAGTTAACATAGAATTATATGGCTCGTTCGTATCTGGAGTTAGTGGGGGGGGGGATAAGTTACGTTGCGTTATTAGTATTACTGCTGCAGTGCTGGCTCTTAATAATTAAGGTAAAAATTAAAGGAATTAAAGTAAATAAAAGTAAATACCTCTATTTTGTTTGATTTTGTTTTTGTTTTGTTTTTTATTAGTTTTATATTATTGTTATTACTTTTTTTTGGTTGCTTTTATTTTTATGGATAGAGCGTCGGGCAGACTCAGTATCGGGCGCTCCTGCATGCCGTTCGGACGCTCCACCCTGTCGTGGATACCGATTCTTCCTTAAATTCACTCCTTCCCTTTTAAACCCTACATTTGCCTCTCTCTTCCTTCATAAACGCCCCCACCTCCCTTATTCCCTTTTCCTAAACCTTCGTAAACTCCCCACCTCTCTTATTCCTTTTCCTTTTCCTTCGTAAACTCCCTCACTTCCCTCATTCCTTCCCTCTCCTTTCATAAACACCCCACCTCTCTTATTTCCTTCCCTCTCCTTTCATAAACTCCCCACCTCTCTTATTCCCTTCCCTCTTCTTTCATAAACTCCCCACCTCTCTTATTCCCTTCCCTCTTCTTTCATAAACTCCCCACCTCTCTTATTCCCTTCCTTCTTCCTTCATAAACTCCCCACCTCTCTTATTCCCTTCCTTCTTTCTTCGTAAATTCCCCCCACCTCCCTTATCCCCCCTCCCTCCTCATTTTCCCGCAGCTCCCTTCCCCCTTCGCTCCCTTATCCCCCTCTCTCCCTCCCCCCCCCCTTTTCTCTAAGCCCCTTTCCCGAGTACTTGAAATCTGCCCTCAGAGCACCATGCTGTACCCCACTACATGTTTAATATGCATGATTAATACCAACACTATTTGTGATCACATACCGGTAACTACAAACTTTTCCAGGCCCTTATTTCTTGTTATTGCTGTCTTAATTCTATTGGAGATCATTAATACATGAAATATGAATGTGTACTATACCTTCTGGTGTTGTTTTGTAACCTTATCTCTTATTTTCTCTTCATTTCCCTTCCTCTCTCTCTTTCTCTGTCCCTTACTCTTGTTATATTACATGCTGTCTTATTGCTATCATTGTTTTACTACTATTACTATGGCTATCATTAGCCTTTGTGTTATCATTATTATTACTATTACTATTATAATTTTTAAAGCTGTTACAATCATCATCATTATCATTGTTATTATTTTTGTTATTATCATCCTCACCATTGTTATTATCATTATCATTATTGTTATTATTATCATTATTGTTATTTTTGATATCATTATTATCATCATTATCATCATCATCACCACCACCGTCACCATCATCATCATGATCATTGTAATTATCTATTAATTACTATTATTATCATTATTGTTATTACTATTGCCATTGCATTACCATTTTATTATCATACTAGCATTATCATCATTATCATTATTATTGTTGTGATTATCATTATCATCATTATTACTAATATCCATATTATCATCCTTATCATTTATCTTATTATCATGATAATTACCATTTCCATTATTATTGTCTATTACTATTATCATCAATAGAGAGATAGTGAATGAATGAATGAGTGAATGAGATGGAGAGATAGAGAGCTTACACTGACATAAAAAACAAATGTGCAGTGAAGCCTTAATTATAACAGGCAGAATATTTCCATGTAACCAGAGTTAGCATTATTAGGAAAGAAAGCTTATGATCGGAGCATAGGCTGTATTTCACCGTGTTTTAGTGATACATCCATAGCATCATAATTTACTCTCGCCATGTTCGTAAAAGATGAGAAATCACATATCCTATTGGAAACATAACTCCTCATAACACATTCGAGAGACAACATGCATAATTTACCCCCCCCCCCTCCAGGAATTAAGGCAAATATACATCCTTACACTTTGTACGTGTATTTTAAGATTTGGCACATACGTTGGTGTGCAAGAGGTCCTCTTGAGTGTTTCTTATCAGTCATGACAAACTTGAGGGTCCGCAAGTCTTTTCTTCTGATAAGCTGATAAACCCGCTCGCTTGCTGTCTGTTGTACACTGACCCATATGGCACTGGCACGACCACCTCTTCGGCAGATGGTCATATACTGTGAGAGGAACCACGAAGAACTGCAATCATGTGCTGCTTTCCTTGCTGCTGCTGCTGCAAGTGCTGCTGCGACCCCCATAAGCTCACCTACATATCTGCGATCATCACGGGGGTGAGTAGTAACTGGGTTGTTGGGTAGTAATAGTTCGCTGGTTTGTGGTTGTTATTACCTCTGAAGACCATGGACGTGACTTGGACTCTCAAGTAACGTGTCTGTTTTTTTCCCCCGCGATCTAGATCTGTTCATATCTGCTTTTAAGAATCGTAGGAATAGAATTTACGGTGCAGAAAGAGCTACCGTAGTGATTCTGCATCCTGTCGTAAATGGCTTTGCGTGGCTTAAAACGATAATTGAAACCAACATTTTCGTGTCTTTTCCGAGTTCGTTTGGAGGTATTCGAAACTGCTTCCGAGACGCACTTCTTTCTTTCTTTCTTTTTTTTTTTTTATCTCTGTCACTACCTATCTTCGCTTCTGAAATCCTGACTAACTTCAAACCATTCACAATTTACGATAAAGCAACGAGAAAATAGCAAAGACATGCAAATTGGGGTCGGTAAGTACAACTTTTCAATCCTTTTACCTTATCGCTGACAAAGACTTGCCTGTTGTCGATATCTTTCTTATCTAAACAAGAGTGTCTTTCCTTGCTGTCTTCCGCACCAATCATGAGATAAGTTCTGTATCACACTGATACTACTTCGGTTGTTGAATGCGCACACGCACACGCACACGCACACGCGCACGCACACGCACACGCACGCACGCACGCACACACACACACACACACACACACACACACACACACACACACACACACACACACACACACACACACACACACACACACACACACACACACACACACACACACACACACACACACACACACACACACACACACACACACACAGACACACACACACAAACAAACAAACAAACAAACAAACAAACAAACACACACACACACTATATATATATTTTTTTTTTAAATTTTAATTTTTCTTTCTTTCTTTCTTTCTTTCTTTTGTTGTCTTCAGTACAAAAATAATTTAATACAAATAAAATAAAAATAATTTAGTAAAAAAAAAAAAAAAAAAAAAAAAAAAAAATATATATATATATATATATATATATATATATATATATATATATATATATATATATATACAGTACAGAAATGATTCGTCTCCCACAGGTAGAAGCGGGTGTGTTTGCCATCCTGAACATCGTCCTTCTGAGCATGCATTCGTGTACCGAGGAACCACCTGAGAAGCTGGGCGGCGGGCTCGACACGTTCTGGGACTGGTACTTCTACGGTATGTAGATTGTAGGTCTCTCTGTGGGCCTTTTGGTATCACTTTTGGTATGTTTCTGTTTCTGGGTCTCTGGGCCTTTTGGTTTCACTTTTGGTATGTCTCTGTCTCTCTGTGGCTTTTGGTTTCACTTTTGGTATGTCTCTGTCTCTCTCTCTGTGGCTTTTGGTATCACTTTTGGTATGTCTCTGTCTCTGTGGCTTTTGGTATCACTTTTGGTATGTCTCTCTCTCTGTGGCTTTTGGTATCACTTTTGGTATGTCTCTCTCTCTGTGGCTTTTGGTTTCACTTTTGGTATGTCTCTGTCTCTCTGTGCGCCTTTTGGTATCACTTTTGGTATGTCTCTGTCTCTCTGTGCGCCTTTTGGTATCACTTTTGGTATGTCTCTGTCTCTCTGTGGCTTTTGGTATCACTTTTGGTATGTCTCTGTCTCTGCGCCTCTTGGTATCACTTTTGGTATGTCTCTGTCTCTCTCTCTCTGTGGCTTTTGGTATCACTTTTGGTATGTCTCTGTCTCTCTGTGGCTTTTGGTATCACTTTTGGTATGTCTCTGTCTCTCTGTGGCTTTTGGTATCACTTTTGGTATGTCTCTTTGGTTTCACTTTTGGTATGTCTTTGTCTCTGTGGCTTTTGGTTTCACTTTTGGTATGTCTCTCTCTCTGTGGCTTTTGGTATCACTTTTGGTATGTCTCTCTCTCTGTGGCTTTTGGTATCACTTTTGGTATGTCTCTCTGTGGCTTTTGGTTTCACTTTTGGTATGTCTCTCTCTCTGTGGCTTTTGGTATCACTTTTGGTATGTCTCTCTCTCTGTGGCTTTTGGTATCACTTTTGGTATGTCTCTCTGTGGCTTTTGGTTTCACTTTTGGTATGTCTCTCTCTCTGTGGCTTTTGGTATCACTTTTGGTATGTCTCTGTCTCTCTGTGGCTTTTGGTTTCACTTTTGGTATGTCTCTGTCTCTCTGTGGCTTTTGGTATCACTTTTGGTATGTCTCTCTCTCTCTGTGGCTTTTGGTATCACTTTTGGTATGTCTCTGTCTCTCTCTGTGGCTTTTGGTATCACTTTTGGTATGTCTCTGTCTCTCTCTGTGGCTTTTGGTATCACTTTTGGTATGTCTCTGTCTCTCTCTGTGGCTTTTGGTATCACTTTTGGTATGTCTCTGTCTCT
>NC_091570.1:38732135-38734635 GCF_042767895.1 Penaeus vannamei
AGTAGCCCCATCATTGTGGCTCAACACGCCTTAAAGCTTAAATCTCTAACAACATTTTATTTGACTATTTACTTACAAACATTTCCTTTATTCCAAGGAACTAACAATATCTCCTTAAAGCTGGGAACGAAAACGAGAAAAAAAAAGATTTCTGGAGCTCAACAGCATTGAAACAGAGCTCATCCAAGGCTCACTGAGTTTTGGTTTTCGTGAATAGCTTTGATTTCGAGGCACAGCTGGGGAGTGGCTGTGCCTTGTCGACTCAATGTGGAGATAGTCTTCAGTAGAGGAGTTAAGGAATGAGGAAGAGGAGGCGTTTAGAATGATTCAGGGAAGCAGACACAGTGTGAGAAAGAGATGTAGATCTATGACTCATTGTTTTTTTTTTTTTTATTCTCGACTGAAATATATGTCTCAAAAATGTTGAAGTCAGCGTCGGTAAAATCGGGGGAAGTCACTCCTGGACACTGAGTCGCTGCGGCAACATGATCTCGATTTTCAAATTCGAAAAAAAAAACACCCAGACAAAGCGTCTATGTCACATTGAAAAGCCCAACAGTTCCTGCTCTTAAATCCTAAAATGTGCGAACGCGTGGATCACTCGGACCACTCTTTGTGCTAGATTCATCACCGATCAAGTCAGTCAGCTCTTCAGCACGAATCTCCTTTTTAAAACTCCTTTTTGAAAGTTCTGGCGCAGACGCCTCAGACAAAGTTCTCCAGGAGCTTTGTCTTCGAGCGGAATTCGTTGTCTCCTCCTCGGGTTCAGACAGCCTCGGGTGTTCCTTCGCCGCGTCGGGCATCCGAGGGGGGCGTCGGGCGCGGCTGGGGGCGGCGGGGAGGTCATAGCTGCGTCTCCATGTCGCAGTGCCACGGGCGCCCCGAGGGGTCCAGTCGCGGGGCGCAGGGGGAGGGCAGGGCGAGGGCCAGGCGGGGCGAGGAGGGGCAGGGGAGAGGGCACGGCAGGGGGAAGGGCAAGGGGAGGGGGAGGGTCAGGTGGGGGGTGGAGGAGGAGGGGAACTGTCATAGCTGCGTCTCCAGGTCGTAGTGGCACGAGTGCCTGGGGAGGGCCAGGCGCGGCGTGGAGGGGATGTCCCGCTCCGTGTGCGAGCGCCGCAGCGGCGAGGGGGACATCGTGCCCAGGAGGGGGGCGGACACCCGCAGCGCGTCGTCGTAGGTGGGCGGGGCCTCCGTGGGCGTGGTGCGGCGCCGCCCCTGGAACGGGTCGAGCGGCGTGACGGGCACGAGCGGCGACGGGTGGTACAGCACGTAGCCGTTGTGCAGCGACGTGCGCGACGCCGCCGCCTCGATGGACGACGGCGCCAGCTCCGAGCCGACGCTGGCGGAGGACGGCGCCGCCGGGAGGCTGCCCCCGTTCTGGATGTTGCCGTTGGCGTCGACGGCGGGCGCGAGCGAGGCGGGGCCGCCGATGTCCATGAGGAGCGCCTCGCTGTAGGAGGGGACGACGGTGCAGTTGTTGGCGATGGTCACCTCCAGGTCGTGGCTGTCCGTCGCCGCCGACCCGCGGGACGCGCGCCCGCCGCTCACGGGCGTCGTGTAGTTGACCCCGAAGAGCTTGGTCACCTGTGGGCGGGAGTTTCAGCAATCAGTCTAGTGGCATTTCTTTGTAATTTTACTCTGGGACGAAATCGACTAAATGAGTACATCTACAGACACCTCTTGCTAATATTCTCTCTCTGACAATTAGTAACATATACTACGGAAAAGAATGTGTGCTAATTTTGGCCATATATTTACTTAAATACTTTTTTTCGAACCAAGAAATATGGATCATCTTACACTGTGATATCAGTCATACATCATACACTCCACACACCATAACCATGCTAACAAAAAGTGTTTCCTTCACTTCTTCCCGTACACCGCCACTCCCATCTCCCCCTCTCCTCCTTCCCTCCCAATCCTCCCCCTCCCTCCCCTTCCCTTCTCCCCACTCTCTCCCCTTCCTTTCCTCCCCAATCCCTTCCCTTCCCACCTTCCCCACTCCCTCCCCTCCCCATCTCCTCCTCCATCCCCACCTTCCCCACTCCCTCCCCTCCCCATCCTTCATACCCATCCCACTTCCCCCTTCCCCTCCCCTTTCTTTCCAATCTTCCTCCTCCTCCTTCTTCCCCTTCAACCCCCTCCCAATCCCACCTCCTCCTTCTCCTCCTCTCCCCCTTCCCCCTTCTCCTCCATACCCATCCCACCTCCCCCTCCCTTCCCTACTCCCTCCCCTCCTCCCTCCCAATCCTCCCTCTCTCCCCATACCTTCTCCCCCATCCCCACTCCCTCTCCCTCCCCCTCCCCACTCCCTCCCATCCCATCCCATCCCTCCCCACCCCAATCCCCCCCTCCCCACTCCCCATCCACTCACCTGATAGTGCACGTACGCCGTGTTGTACTCGACGATGAGCCTCAGCGGCCAGGACAGCAGCAGCAGCGACGCCACCCAGAAGACCGAGTGGCGAGTGTACCAGGGCAGTCGCTTCGTTACCCC
>NC_091570.1:38739635-38754635 GCF_042767895.1 Penaeus vannamei
CCAAACCTCCCCCTTAAACACCACCAAACCTCCCCCTTAAACACCACCAAACCTCCCCCTTAAACACCACCAAACCTCCCCCTTAAACACCACCAAACCTCCCCCTTAAACACCACCAAACCTCCCCCTTAAACACCACCAAACCTCCCCCTTAAACACCACCAAACCTCCCCCTTAAACACCACCAAACCTCCCCCTTAAACACCACCAAACCTCCCCCTTAAACACCACCAAACCTCCCCCTTAAACACCACCAAACCTCCCCCTTAAACACCACCAAACCTCCCCCTTAAACACCACCAAACCTCCCCCTTAAACACCACCAAACCTCCCCCTTAAACACCACCAAACCTCCCCCTTAAACACCACCAAACCTCCCCCTTAAACACCACCAAACCTCCCCCTTAAACACCACCAAACCTCCCCCTTAAACACCACCAAACCTCCCCCTTAAACACCACCAAACCTCCCCCTTAAACACCACCAAACCTCCCCCTTAAACACCACCAAACCTCCCCCTTAAACACCACCAAACCTCCCCCTTAAACACCACCAAACCTCCCCCTTAAACACCACCAAACCTCCCCCTTAAACACCACCAAACCTCCCCCTTAAACACCACCAAACCTCCCCCTTAAACACCACCAAACCTCCCCCTTAAACACCACCAAACCTCCCCCTTAAACACCACCAAACCTCCCCCTTAAACACCACCAAACCTCCCCCTTAAACACCACCAAACCTCCCCCTTAAACACCACCAAACCTCCCCCTTAAACACCACCAAACCTCCCCCTTAAACACCACCAAACCTCCCCCTTAAACACCACCAAACCTCCCCCTTAAACACCACCAAACCTCCCCCTTAAACACCACCAAACCTCCCCCTTAAACACCACCAAACCTCCCCCTTAAACACCACCAAACCTCCCCCTTAAACACCACCAAACCTCCCCCTTAAACACCACCAAACCTCCCCCTTAAACACCACCAAACCTCCCCCTTAAACACCACCAAACCTCCCCCTTAAACACCACCAAACCTCCCCCTTAAACACCACCAAACCTCCCCCTTAAACACCACCAAACCTCCCCCTTAAACACCACCAAACCTCCCCCTTAAACACCACCAAACCTCCCCCTTAAACACCACCAAACCTCCCCCTTAAACACCACCAAACCTCCCCCTTAAACACCACCAAACCTCCCCTTAAACACCACCAAACCTCCCCCTTAAACACCACCAAACCTCCCCCTTAAACACCACCAAACCTCCCCCTTAAACACCACCAAACCTCCCCCTTAAACACCACCAAACCTCCCCCTTAAACACCACCAAACCTCCCCCTTAAACACCACCAAACCTCCCCCTTAAACACCACCAAACCTCCCCCTTAAACACCACCAAACCTCCCCCTTAAACACCACCAAACCTCCCCCTTAAACACCACCAAACCTCCCCCTTAAACACCACCAAACCTCCCCCTTAAACACCACCAAACCTCCCCCTTAAACACCACCAAACCTCCCCCTTAAACACCACCAAACCTCCCCCTTAAACACCACCAAACCTCCCCCTTAAACACCACCAAACCTCCCCCTTAAACACCACCAAACCTCCCCCTTAAACACCACCAAACCTCCCCCTTAAACACCACCAAACCTCCCCCTTAAACACCACCAAACCTCCCCCTTAAACACCACCAAACCTCCCCCTTAAACACCACCAAACCTCCCCCTTAAACACCACCAAACCTCCCCCTTAAACACCACCAAACCTCCCCCTTAAACACCACCAAACCTCCCCCTTAAACACCACCAAACCTCCCCCTTAAACACCACCAAACCTCCCCCTTAAACACCACCAAACCTCCCCCTTAAACACCACCAAACCTCCCCCTTAAACACCACCAAACCTCCCCCTTAAACACCACCAAACCTCCCCCTTAAACACCACCAAACCTCCCCCTTAAACACCACCAAACCTCCCCCTTAAACACCACCAAACCTCCCCCTTAAACACCACCAAACCTCCCCCTTAAACACCACCAAACCTCCCCTTAAACACCACCAAACCTCCCCCTTAAACACCACCAAACCTCCCCCTTAAACACCACCAAACCTCCCCCTTAAACACCACCAAACCTCCCCCTTAAACACCACCAAACCTCCCCCTTAAACACCACCAAACCTCCCCCTTAAACACCACCAAACCTCCCCCTTAAACACCACCAAACCTCCCCCTTAAACACCACCAAACCTCCCCCTTAAACACCACCAAACCTCCCCCTTAAACACCACCAAACCTCCCCCTTAAACACCACCAAACCTCCCCCTTAAACACCACCAAACCTCCCCCTTAAACACCACCAAACCTCCCCCTTAAACACCACCAAACCTCCCCCTTAAACACCACCAAACCTCCCCCTTAAACACCACCAAACCTCCCCCTTAAACACCACCAAACCTCCCCCTTAAACACCACCAAACCTCCCCCTTAAACACCACCAAACCTCCCCCTTAAACACCACCAAACCTCCCCCTTAAACACCACCAAACCTCCCCCTTAAACACCACCAAACCTCCCCCTTAAACACCACCAAACCTCCCCCTTAAACACCACCAAACCTCCCCCTTAAACACCACCAAACCTCCCCCTTAAACACCACCAAACCTCCCCCTTAAACACCACCAAACCTCCCCCTTAAACACCACCAAACCTCCCCCTTAAACACCACCAAACCTCCCCCTTAAACACCACCAAACCTCCCCCTTAAACACCACCAAACCTCCCCCTTAAACACCACCAAACCTCCCCCTTAAACACCACCAAACCTCCCCCTTAAACACCACCAAACCTCCCCCTTAAACACCACCAAACCTCCCCCTTAAACACCACCAAACCTCCCCCTTAAACACCACCAAACCTCCCCCTTAAACACCACCAAACCTCCCCCTTAAACACCACCAAACCTCCCCCTTAAACACCACCAAACCTCCCCCTTAAACACCACCAAACCTCCCCCTTAAACACCACCAAACCTCCCCCTTAAACACCACCAAACCTCCCCCTTAAACACCACCAAACCTCCCCCTTAAACACCACCAAACCTCCCCCTTAAACACCACCAAACCTCCCCCTTAAACACCACCAAACCTCCCCCTTAAACACCACCAAACCTCCCCCTTAAACACCACCAAACCTCCCCCTTAAACACCACCAAACCTCCCCCTTAAACACCACCAAACCTCCCCCTTAAACACCACCAAACCTCCCCCTTAAACACCACCAAACCTCCCCCTTAAACACCACCAAACCTCCCCCTTAAACACCACCAAACCTCCCCCTTAAACACCACCAAACCTCCCCCTTAAACACCACCAAACCTCCCCCTTAAACACCACCAAACCTCCTCCCTTAAACACCACCAAACCTCCCCCTTAAACACCACCAAACCTCCCCCTTAAACACCACCAAACCTCCCCCTTAAACACCACCAAACCTCCCCCTTAAACACCACCAAACCTCCCCCTTAAACACCACCAAACCTCCCCCTTAAACACCACCAAACCTCCCCCTTAAACACCACCAAACCTCCCCCTTAAACACCACCAAACCTCCCCCTTAAACACCACCAAACCTCCCCCTTAAACACCACCAAACCTCCCCCTTAAACACCACCAAACCTCCCCCTTAAACACCACCAAACCTCCCCCTTAAACACCACCAAACCTCCCCCTTAAACACCACCAAACCTCCCCCTTAAACACCACCAAACCTCCCCCTTAAACACCACCAAACCTCCCCCTTAAACACCACCAAACCTCCCCCTTAAACACCACCAAACCTCCCCCTTAAACACCACCAAACCTCCCCCTTAAACACCACCAAACCTCCCCCTTAAACACCACCAAACCTCCCCCTTAAACACCACCAAACCTCCCCCTTAAACACCACCAAACCTCCCCCTTAAACACCACCAAACCTCCCCCTTAAACACCACCAAACCTCCCCCTTAAACACCACCAAACCTCCCCCTTAAACACCACCAAACCTCCCCCTTAAACACCACCAAACCTCCCCCTTAAACACCACCAAACCTCCCCCTTAAACACCACCAAACCTCCCCCTTAAACACCACCAAACCTCCCCCTTAAACACCACCAAACCTCCCCCTTAAACACCACCAAACCTCCCCCTTAAACACCACCAAACCTCCCCCTTAAACACCACCAAACCTCCCCCTTAAACACCACCAAACCTCCCCCTTAAACACCACCAAACCTCCCCCTTAAACACCACCAAACCTCCCCCTTAAACACCACCAAACCTCCCCCTTAAACACCACCAAACCTCCCCCTTAAACACCACCAAACCTCCCCCTTAAACACCACCAAACCTCCCCCTTAAACACCACCAAACCTCCCCCTTAAACACCACCAAACCTCCCCCTTAAACACCACCAAACCTCCCCCTTAAACACCACCAAACCTCCCCCTTAAACACCACCAAACCTCCCCCTTAAACACCACCAAACCTCCCCCTTAAACACCACCAAACCTCCCCCTTAAACACCACCAAACCTCCCCCTTAAACACCACCAAACCTCCCCCTTAAACACCACCAAACCTCCCCTTAAACACCACCAAACCTCCCCCTTAAACACCACCAAACCTCCCCCTTAAACACCACCAAACCTCCCCCTTAAACACCACCAAACCTCCCCCTTAAACACCACCAAACCTCCCCCTTAAACACCACCAAACCTCCCCCTTAAACACCACCAAACCTCCCCCTTAAACACCACCAAACCTCCCCCTTAAACACCACCAAACCTCCCCCTTAAACACCACCAAACCTCCCCCTTAAACACCACCAAACCTCCCCCTTAAACACCACCAAACCTCCCCCTTAAACACCACCAAACCTCCCCCTTAAACACCACCAAACCTCCCCCTTAAACACCACCAAACCTCCCCCTTAAACACCACCAAACCTCCCCCTTAAACACCACCAAACCTCCCCCTTAAACACCACCAAACCTCCCCCTTAAACACCACCAAACCTCCCCCTTAAACACCACCAAACCTCCCCCTTAAACACCACCAAACCTCCCCCTTAAACACCACCAAACCTCCCCCTTAAACACCACCAAACCTCCCCCTTAAACACCACCAAACCTCCCCCTTAAACACCACCAAACCTCCCCCTTAAACACCACCAAACCTCCCCCTTAAACACCACCAAACCTCCCCCTTAAACACCACCAAACCTCCCCCTTAAACACCACCAAACCTCCCCCTTAAACACCACCAAACCTCCCCCTTAAACACCACCAAACCTCCCCCTTAAACACCACCAAACCTCCCCCTTAAACACCACCAAACCTCCCCCTTAAACACCACCAAACCTCCCCCTTAAACACCACCAAACCTCCCCCTTAAACACCACCAAACCTCCCCCTTAAACACCACCAAACCTCCCCCTTAAACACCACCAAACCTCCCCATTAAACACCACGCAACCTCCCCCTTAAACACCACCACACCTCCTCCTTAAACACCACCAAACCTCCCCCTTAAACACCACCAAACCTCCTCCTTAAACACCACCAAACCTCCTCCCCTAAACACCACCAAACCTCCCCCTTAAACACCACCAAACCTCCCCCTTAAACACCACCAAACCTCCTCCTTAAACACCACCAAACCTCCTCCTTAAACACCACCAAACCTCCCCCTTAAACACCACCAAACCTCCCCCTTAAACACCACCAAACCTCCCCCTTAAACACCACCAAACCTCCCCCTTAAACACCACCAAACCTCCCCCTTAAACACCACCAAACCTCCTCCTTAAACACCACCAAACCTCGCCCTTAAACACCACCAAACCTCCCCCTTAAACACCACCAAACCTCCCCCTTAAACACCATCAAACCTCCCCCTTAAACACCACCAAACCTCCCCCTTAAACACCACCAAACCTCCCCCTTAAACACCACCAAACCTCCCCCTTAAACACCACCAAACCTCCCCCTTTAAACACCACCAAACCTTCCTCTTAAACACCACCAAACCTCCCCCTTAAACACAACCAAACCTCCCCCTTAAACACCACCAAACCTCCCCCTTAAACACCACCAAACCTCCCCCTTAAACACCACCAAACCTCCCCCTTAAACATCACGAAACCTCCCCCTTAAACACCACCAAACCTCTCCCTTAAACACCACACAACCTCCCCCTTAAACATCACGAAACCTCCCCCTTAAACACCACCAAACCTCCCCCTTAAACACCACCAAACCTCCCTCTTAAACACCACCAAACCTCCCCCTTAAACACCACCAAACCTCCCCCTTAAACACCACCAAACCTCCCCCTTAAACACCCCAAAACCACCCCCTTAAACACCACCAAACCTCCCCCTTAAACACCACTAAACCTCCCCCTTAAACACCCCAAAACCACCCCCTTAAACACCACCAAACCTCCCCCTTAAACACCACCAAACCTCCTCCTTAAACACCACCAAACCTCCCCCTTTAAACACCACCAAACCTCCCCCTTTAAACACCACCAAACCTCCCCCTTTAAACACCACCAAACCTCCCCCTTAAACACCACGCAACCTCCCCCTTAAACACCACCAAACCTCCCCCTTAAACACCCCAAAACCACCCCCTTAAACACCACCAAACCTCCCCCTTAAACACCACCAAACCTCCTCCTTAAACACCACCAAACCTCCCCCTTTAAACACCACCAAACCTCCCCCTTTAAACACCACCAAACCTCCCCCTTTAAACACCACCAAACCTCCCCCTTAAACACCACGCAACCTCCCCCTTAAACACCACCAAACCTCCCCCTTAAACACCACCAAACCTCCCCCTTAAACACCACCAAACCTCCCCCCCCCCCTTCAAGCTCAACAACGACGACTCGACCGGACCTTATCTTGGTGCAGGAGAACCTCGAGACCTCCCCCCTTAAACACCACCAAACCTCCCCCCCTCCCCCTTTAAACACCACCAACCCCCCCCCTCCCCCCCTTAAACACCACGCACCCTCCCCCCTCCCCCCCTTAACCACCACCAAACCTCCCCCCCCCTTCAAGCTCATCAACAACGACAACTCGACCGGACCTTATCTTGGTGCAGGAGAACCTCGAGAGATGCACCAACTTCTTCGAGATGTCCTTCACGCCACAGTTGGAGAAGTGAAAGCAGGTGCCGGCGGCGTGGGAGTTGACGCGCTCGTAGTACACCTGAGGGGAAGAGAGAGGGGAGAGGAGAGGGGAGAGAGGGGAGGAGGGAGGAGGAGGGAAGAGAGGGGAGAGAGTGGGGAATGAGGGGAGTAGGGGAGAGAGAGGGGGAATGATGGGGGAATGAGGGAGAAGAAGGGAAGAGAGGGGAGAGAGGGGAGAGAGGGGGAAGAGGGGGGAGAGAGGGAATGAGGGAAGAGAGAGGGAGGAGGGAAATGATGGGAAAGAGGGAGGAAAGAGAGGGGAGAGAGAGGGGAGAAAGGGGAATGAGGGGAGAAGAGAGGGGGAAGAGAGATAAGAGGGGAGAGAGGGGGAAGAGGGGAAAGGGCATTAGTTGTATGTCAACTGTTTGTACATTCAGCAATTTTATTATATATATATATATATATATATATATATATATATATATATATATATATATATATATATATATATATATATATATATATGCTTACTTATCTTTCAGCATGGCACCGACCAATCCTAATAATCTACCATCACTCACAGAAGAAAAGCCGAACTAAAAACACGAACTGGCAACTGGCACCACGAGGCCTCACAAAAACAAGAAAAAAAAACACGAACTGGCACCACGAGGCCTCACAAAAAAACGAAAAAAAAACACGAACTGGCACCACGAGGCCTCACCTGGGTGCTCGTGTAGGCGTCTCCATTCCGATAGCGAGTCACGTGTCTGGATCTGCGTACATAGTGGTAGCACATAGCCTTCCACCAGATCACGGGCTGGGCGGTCCTCATAGCCTCAATCATGGCTAGGACGTGGGCGGCGGGCGTGGTGTGGGTTATCTGTGGGCGGGAATGGGGGTTTTAGGTTAGCGCGTGGGGCGGTGGGCGTGGTGTGGGTTATCTGTGGGCGGCGGGCGTGGTGTGGGTTATCTGTGGGCGGGAATTGGGGTTTAGGTTAGCACGTGGGGCGGTGGGCGTGGTGTGGGTTATCTGTGGGCGGGAATGGGGTTTAGGTTAGCACGTGGGCGGCGGCGGCCTACACCATCGATTCCAAGTACACGGTCACGGTCAAAGCTCCTGGCAAACGGACTTCGAATTCCTTCTCAAAATTGAAAGAAAGAAAGAAAGAAAAGAAGATAATATGTGTGTGTGCGTGTGTAGATATAGATATATAAAGGAATAAAGATGAAATAGAAAAAGAAAGAAAGAAAGAAAAAATATGTGTGTGTGTAGATATAGACGTATTAATGAGTAAAAATAAACTAGAATAAAAAGAAAGAAAAAAAAAAAAGAAAAAAAAAATGTGTGCGCGTATAGATATAGACATATAAATGAATAAAAATACACTAGAATAAAAAGAAAGAAAGAAATGAAAGAGAAAAAAAACATTGCGTGTGTGTAGATGTAGACATATAAATGAATGAAAATAAAATAGAAGAGACAGAAAGAAAGAAAAAAAAAAAAATGTGTGTATGTAGATATAGACGTATTAATGAATAAAAATAATATAGAATAAAAAGAAAGAAAGAAAAAACATTGTGTGTGTAGACATAGACATATAAATGATACAAAAATAAAATAAAAAGGATAATGATAATGATAATAAAAGATAATAATCATGTGACCCATTTTCGTTTAAGTTTCGAAGCTTCATTCAAATGAATAAAAATAAAACAGAATAAAAATGATAATGAGAATAAAAGATAATAATCATGTATCCCTTTTTCGTTTAAGAGCTTTGGCCCGTGACTGAAAAAAATGTGTGTGTAGATATAGACATATAAATGAATAAAAATAAAATAGAATAAAAAGAAAGAAAGAAAGAAAAAACATTGTGCGTGTAGACATAGGCATATAAATGATATAAAAATAAAATAAAAAGGATAATGATAATAAAAGATAATAATCATGTGACCCATTTTCGTCTAAGTTTCGAAGCTTCGTTCAAATGAATAAAAATAAAATAGAATAAAAATGATAATGATAATAAAAGATAATAATCATATGACCCTTTTTTAGTCTAAGTTTCGAAGCTTCATTCACAACACAAGAGCTTTGACCCATAACTGAAAAAAAATGTGAGTAGATATAGACGTATTAATGAATAAAAATAATATAGAATAAAAAGAAAGAAAGAAAGAAAAAACATTGTGTGTATAGACATAGACATATAAATGATACAAAAATAAAATAAAAAGGATAATAATAATAAAAGATAATAATCATGTATCCCTTTTTCGTTTACGTTTCGAAGCTTCATTCAAATGAACAAAAATAAAATAGAATAAAAATGATAATGATAATAAAAGATAAGAATCATGTATCCCTTTTTCGTCTAAGTTTCGAAGCTTCGTTCACTGCACAAGACCTTAAGCCCGTGACTGAAAAAAAATGTGTGTAGATATAGACATATAAATGAATATAAAAAATAAAAAATAAATAAAAAGGATGATAATAATTAGCCCGTGACTGAAAAAAATGTGTGTAGATATAGTCGTATAAATGATATAAAAATAAAATAAAAATGATAATGATAATAAAAGATAATCATGTGAGCCTTTTTCGTCAAAGTTTCGAAGCTTCATTCAAATGAATAAAAATAAAATAGAATAAAAAGGATAATAATAATAAAAGATAAGAATCATGTATCCCTTTTTCGTCTAAGTTTCGAAGCTTCACAAGACCTTAAGCCCGTGACTGAAAAAAATGTGTCTAGATATAGACGTATAAATGATATAAAAATAAAATAAAATAAAAATGATAATAATAATAAAAGATAATAATCATGTATCCCTTTTTCGTTTAAGTTTCGAAGCTTCATTCAAATGGATAAAAATAAAAACAGAATAAAAATGATAATGATAATAAAAGATAATCACGTGAGCCTTTTTCGTCTAAGTTTCGAAGCTTCATTCACTACACAAGAGCTTTAGCCCGTAACTGAAAAAAATGTGTGCAGATATAGACATATATATGAATAAAAATAAAATAAAAAGGATAATAATAATAAAAGATAATAATCATGTATCCCTTTTTCGTCTAAGTTTCGAAGCTTCGTTCACCGCAGAAAAAATAAATAGAATAAAAATGATAATGAGAATAAAAGATAATAATCATGTGACTCTTTTTCGTCTAATTTCGAAGCTTCATTCAAATGAACAAAAATAAAATAGAATAAAAATGATAATGAGAATAAAAGATAATAATCATATGACTCTTTTTCGTCTAATTTCGAAGCTTCATTCAAATGAATAAAAATAAAACAGAATAAAAATGATAATGAGAATAAAAGATAATCACGTGAGCCTTTTTCGTCTAAGTTTCGAAGCTTCATTCACAACACAAGACCTTAAGCCCGTGACTGAAAAAAATGTGAGTAGATATAGACGTATTAATGAATTAAAATAATATAGAATAAAAAGAAAGAAAGAAAAAACATTGTGTGTGTAGACATAGACATATAAATGATACAAAAATAAAATAAAAAGGATAATAATAATAAAAGATAATAATCATGTGACTCTTTTTCGTCTAAGTTTCGAAGATTCATTCACTGCACAAGACCTTAAGCCCGTGACTGAAAAAAATGTGTTTGTAGATAAAGACATATAAATGAATAATAATAATAATAAAAAATAAAAATAAAAAGGATAATGATAATAATTAGCCCGTGACTGAAAAAAAATGTGTGTAGATATAGACATATATATGAATAAAAATAAAATAAAAAGGATAATAATAATAAAATATAATAATCATGTATCCCTTTTTCGTCTAAGTTTCGAAGCTTCATTCACTGCACAAGAGCTTTGACCCATAACTGAAAAAAAATGTAAGTAGATATAGACGTATTAATGAATAAAAATAATATAGAATAAAAAGAAAAAACATTGTGTGTGTAGACATAGACATATAAATGATACAAAAATAAAATAAAAAGGATAATAATCATGTATCCCTTTTTTCGTCTAAGTTTCGAAGCTTCATTCACTGCACAAGAGCTTTGACCCGTGACTGGTAAAAATGTGTGTAAATATAGACGCATAAATAATATAAAAATAAAATATAAAGGATAATAATAATAAAAGATAATAATCATGTGGTGTATGTAGATATAGACGTATAAATGATATAAAAATAAACTGAAATAAAAAGGATAACGATAATAAAATATAATAATCATGTATCCCTTTTTCGTTTAAGTTTCGAAGCTTCATTCACTGCCAAAGAGCTTTCGAAGCTTCATTCACTACACAAGAGCTTTGACCCGTGACTGAAAAAAAAATGTGTGTAGATATAGACGCATAAATAATATAAAAATAGAATAAAAAGGATAAATAAAAGATAATAATCATGTGACCCTTTTTCGTTTAAGTTTCGAAGCTTCATTCACTGAACAAGAGCTTTCGAAGCTTCATTCATTACACAAGAGCTTTGACCCGTGACTGAACACCCAAGGGATATAAGGGGAAGGCTAAGGGCGCTCTACCTGTGTTCTAGTAGGGCAGTGGAAGCACTCGACCAGGTAGACGAGGTAGAGCATCGCCAAGAAGGCCACAGGTATGTACAGGTAGCCGTCTTCACAAGGGCTGAGGTGCCGCTTCCTCGTTATAGGGAACGTCGAGAAATTCACGATCGTTTTGGTCACCTGAAAGACAAGAATTTTTATTTTCTATGTTGGATTGGATGAAGATAAGTTGAGGAATATCTAAAAATTTATGTTGACAAGAATTTTTAATTTCTATGTTGGACTGGGTGGAGCTAAGTTGAGGAATATCTATAAATTTATGTTGACGACAAGATTTTTTTTTTTCTATGTTGGACTGAATAAAGCTTTGAGAACGATCAATAAATTTATGTTGACGACAAGATTTTTTATTTTCTATGTTGGACTGGATGAAGCTAAGTTGAGGACGGTCTATAAATTTAAAGTTGAATTTAATTTAATAATTTAATTTAATTGAATTTAATCTATAATTTAAAGTTGAGAACGATCTATAAATTCATGTTGACAAACGACAAGATTTTTTATTTGCTATGTTGGACTGGATGAAGCTAAGTTGAGGAATATCTATAAATTTATGTTGAGAAATGACAAGATTTTTTAGTTCTTATGTTGGACTGGATGAAGCTAAGTTGAGAACGATCTATAAATTTATGTTGACAAATGACAAGAATTTTTATTTCCTGTGTTGGACTGAATGAAGTTGATAATAAATCCATAAATTCATGTTGACAAATGTAGAAATGGTATGAATGAGAATGAATATCTAACGACGAAATATTCGATGCCGGTCAAATACATCTCTCGTATTGTATTAGGTTTATTTAGGTTGTATTATTGTATTATTGTATTTAGGTTGTATCATATTCATTCTCTTTCACGTCTTTTCCACATGGGTTAAAAATCTGAAAAATCAAATTAAGTTTTGTGTTGATTATTTTTATGCCATAAAATGATAGTGACTTGTTTATAAAATGTAAAAAAAAATATATATATACAATTTAGAACCCCTGTTAAGAAGTAATCAGAATATTCGCGATCATAATATAGTTAAAAAAAAGAATTATGGAAATCATATGTTAAACAGAAGGTCTAGATTAGCTTTTTATTGCCCCTTTCATATGCAGAGGTTGAGGGGGGGGGGCAAATCATACACTGAACATAACGTCAAAGATGCAATTTATCTAACGTTATCATTATATAAAGTAAAATAAGATACACCAATGATAATGATAATAGTAACAACAGTAGCGGTAATAAATATATCAATAAAAATCATAATCAATGAGATTTATCTAACGTTATCATTATATAAAGTAAAATAAAATACACCAATGATAATGATAATAGTAACAACAGTAGCGGTAATAAATATATCAATAAAAATCATAATCAATGAGATTTATCTAACGTTATCATTATATAAAGTAAAATAAAATACACCAACGATAATGATAATGGTAACAACAGTAACGGTAATAATCATATCAATAATAATCATAATCAATGAGATTTATCTAACGTTATCATTATATAAAGTAAAATAAAATACACCAACAATAGTGATAATGGTAACAACAGAAGCGGTAATAAATATATCAATAATAATCATAATCAATGAGATTTATTTAACGTTATCATTTTATAAAGTAAAATAAAATACACCAATGATAATGATAATAGTAGCAATAGTAGCGGTAATAAATATATCAATAATAATCATAATTAATAAGGTTTATCTAAAGTTATCATTATATAAAGTAAAATAAAATACACCAACGATAATGATAATGGTAACAACAGTAGCGGTAATAAATATATCAATCATAATCATAATCAATGAGATTTATCTAACGTTATCATTATATAAAGTAAAATAAAATACACCAATGATAATGATAATAGTAACAACAGTAGCGGTAATAAATATATCAATAATAATCATAATTAATAAGGTTTATCTAAGGTTATCATTATATAAAGTAAAATAAAATACACCAACGATAATGATAATAGTAACAACAGTAGCGGTAATAATTATATCAATAATATAATTAATGAGGTTTCGAGGCTCCGAGTGGCGCGGTGTTCCCCAGGGCAAGGAACTTTTACCTTGATTGCCCATTGCAAGAGCCACCTGGGGAGCGAGCCAGCCTTTGTGAAGAGGGTTGGTGTCAAGGAACGGCATCCGACTGTCAAAAACCTATGTCAGAACCGACATATGGAATGAGCTGTTAGGGTTAGTGTCAAGAACGGCATCCGACTGTCAAAAACCTATGTCAAAACCGACATATGGAATGAGCTGTTAGGGTTAGTGTCAAGAACGGCATGCGACTGTCAAACACCTATGTCAGAACCGACATATGGAATGAGCTGTTAGGGTTAGTGTCAAGAAAAGCATCCGACTGTCAAAAACCTATGTCAAAACCGATATATGGAATGAGCTGTTAGGGTTAGTGTCAAGGAACGGCATCCGACTGTCAAAAACCTATGTCAATGCCAACATATGGAATGAGCTGTTAGGGTTAGTGTCAAGAACGGCATTCGACTGTCAAAGACCTATGTCAAAACCAAAATATGGAATGAGCTGTTAGGGTTAGTGTCAAGGAACGGCATCCGACTGTCAAAAAACTATGTCAAAGCCAACATATGGAATGAGCTGTTAGGGTTAGTGTCAAGAACGGCATCCGACTGTCAAAAACCTATGTCAAAACCGACATATGGAATCAGCTGTTAGGGTTAGTGTCAAGAATGGCATCCGACTGTCAAAAACCTATGTCAAAGCCGACATATGGAATCAGCTGTTAGGGTTAGTGTCAAGAATGGCATCCGACTGTCAAAAACCTATGTCAAAACCGACATATGGAATGAGCTGTTAGGGTTAGTGTCAAGAACGGCATCCGACTGTCAAAAACCTATGTCAAAGCCGACATATGGAATCAGCTGTTAGGGTTAGTGTCAAGAATGGCATCCGACTGTCAAAAACCTATGTCAAAACCGACATATGGAATGAGCTGTTAGGGTTAGTGTCAAGGAACGGCATCCGACTGTCAAAAGCCTATGTCAAAGCCAACATATGGAATGAGTTGTTAGGGTTAGTGTCAAGAACGGCATCCGACTGTCAAAAACCTATGTCAGAGCCGACATATGGAATGAGCTGTTAGGGTTAGTGTCAAGAACGGCATCCGACTGTCAAAAACCTATGTCAAAACCGACATATGGAATCAGCTGTTAGGGTTAGTGTCAAGAACGGCATCCGAC
>NC_091570.1:38764635-38767135 GCF_042767895.1 Penaeus vannamei
TTTTGCTCCCTCACACTTCTCCCTCTATTCCGAATGTGTTTTTGTTATAATCACCAACAGACATATTCACTTTTGTTATAATCACCAACAGACATATTCACTTTTGTTATAATCACCAACAGACATTCATTTTTGTTATAATCACCAACATATATATTCATTTGTATTGTACACACCAACATGAAGGTTTATGAAATACACGCAAGCAGTACACGGGTTTATGTGAATGAAATAGATTAAATACTAATACGTATTGTTTTTGTGTTAAAATATTTGGAATGTTGTGTATGCTATGTGAAGGAACGTAGAATATGTGTATGTACACATCTACGCATAGCCATATCTGCACACACACATACACACACGCACACATATCCTCTCTCTCTCTCTGTCTCTCTCACTCACTCTCTCTCTCTGTCTGTCTGTCTCCCTCCCCCTCCCCCCCCTCTCTCTCTATTTCTCCTCTCTGTCTCTGTCTATCTCTCTCCCTCTCTCCCTCCCTCACCCTCTCTCTCTCTCCCCCTCCACCCTCCCTCCCCCGCCACCCCTTCTCCCCCTCTCCTCTCTTTCTCTCTCTCCCCTCCCTTCCTCCCTCTGTCTCTCTCTCTCTCTCTCCCTCCCTCCCTCCCTCTCTCTCTCCCTCCCCTGCCTCCCTCTCTCTCTCTCTTCCTCCTCTCTCTCTCTTCCTCCCTCTCTCTCTCTCTCTCTCTCTTTTTCTCCTCTCCCTCTCTCTCTCTCTGTCTCTCTCCCTCCCCCTCCACCTCTCTCTCTTTCTCCCTCCACCCCTCTCTCTCTCTTCCTCCTCTCTCTTTTTCTCCTCTCTCTCCCTCTCTGTCTCTGTCTCTCGCCCTCCCGTCCCCCCTCTCTCTCTTTCTCTCTCTCCTTCCCCTCCCCTCTCTCTCTCCCTCCCATTTCTCTCTCTCTCTCTCCTTCCCTCTCTCTCTCCCTCTCTCACAAATCATCATCATCACCATCGCTATCATCATGACAAAGCCTGCGACACTTATGCTGATTATAAACAAGAACAACAATAATAATAAAAAAAATACATACAATTATGTCGCATTGTATTGTTTCTCTGAATAAACACAAAACAAACGAGTTCTTTTGTTTTCATTTCCGAGAACAAAGAGACAACGTCAGCGCATATCTGTTAAATAAATGAATTTACAAAAATCACTTCAAAATATGAAGATAAAAATAAATGTTGATAATAATGAGTGATTTATATACGGCATCCCTCTCTCATTTTTCGTTATCTATTTATTTATCTATTATTGTTTTTTAAATCTAATCGTGACTTTGATTTACGATCTGATATTTTGATTTTTCGTTCAGTATTAAATCTTTTATTCTTCGACGAATAAGTAACTTTCAATGTTGAATTTAGTTGTTATTATTACTATCATTATCATTATTATTATCATTATTATCATTACTATTATTATTATCATTATTATTATTGTTATTATTATTATCATTACTACTAACATTATCATTGTTATTATTATTGTCATTATTATTACTATTATTATTATCATTATTACTATCATTATTGATACTATTATTATCATCATTATTATTATCATCATTATCAATATCATGATAATAATCATCATTATCAATATCATGATAATAATCATCATCATGTTCATTATCATCATGGTCAATATCATTATGGCTATTATTCTGATTATTGCTATTATGGTGATAATGATAGTGATATCAATAATGATGATAATAATAATAATAATAATAATGATAACAATAATAACAATAATGATAATTATGATAGATGTTTTGTTTTTACCATTATTATTATTATGATTATTGTTATTATTACTATTATCATTACGATCATTGTTATTATTACTATTATCATTATTACTATTGTTATTATTACAATTATCATTATTATTATTGTTATTATTACTATTATCATTACTAATATTGTTATCATTACTATTATCATTATTACTACTATTATTATTATCATTATTATCATTGTTATTATTACTATTATCATTATTATTATTGTTATTATTACTATTATCATTATTATTATTGTTATTATTACTATTATCATTACTATTATTGTTATTATTACTATTATCATTATTACTACTACTATTATTATTATCATTATTATCATCATCATCATTAGGCTAAACAATACGAATTCTCATCACAATATATATTTTTCCCTCAAAACCCTTTAAACTGAATAACAAATCAAACATAAACACCAATGCAGTAAATTTTATTCGCTGGTGAAAACAAAGTAATTACATAGTCATACAATAAAAGGTCGCGAAAAATAAATCACGGGAAAAAAAACAAAGTCTCGCCAAAATAAAATCCCGCCAAAACGAGATTTCCCGCCAAAAACAAAATTCCCGCCAAGGCAATTTCCCGCCAAAACAAAGACGCGCGCCAAAAAAAGAAGAAGAAAAAAAAGGACAGCAAAAGTCGCCGGTTAAAAACAACCGTCAATGCAAAA
>NC_091570.1:38772135-38774635 GCF_042767895.1 Penaeus vannamei
CTCATCTTCCTTCCCGTCTCATCTGACTCATCACGATGCCATCTCCTCAGCGGGTCTTCTTCCCTTTTGACTTCGCGAACGCCAGGCGGATTCACGTGGATTCGCGCGGGTTCACGAGAATTCACGAGGAAACGCGAGAGGATTCCTTCTTCTTCTTCACGTGGGGGGTGCGGGGGGGGGGAGGCTCTGCGAGGTTTTGCGAGTGTTTTTCGTCGGGTTTCGAGGGTTCGGAGGTCGGGTAGAGGGCCAGGGTGGCACTCGCGAGGGCTAGGGTGGCACTCACGAGGGCTAGGGTGGCACTCACGAGGGCTAGGGTGGCACTCACGAGGGCTAGGGTGGCACTCACGAGGGCTAGGGTGGCACTCACGAGGGCTAGGGTGGCACTCACGAGGGCTAGGGTGGCACTCACGAGGGCTAGGGTGGCACTCACGAGGGCTAGGGTGGCACTCCAAGGTTCAGGGTGGCACTCACGAGGGCTAGGGTGACACTCACGAGGGCTAGGGTGACACTCACGAGGGCTAGGGTGGCACTCACGAGGGCTAGGGTGGCACTCACGAGGGCTAGGGTGCACTCACGAGGGCTAGGGTGGCACTCGCGAGGGCTAGGGTGGCACTCACGAGGGCTAGGGTGGCACTCACGAGGGCTAGGGTGGCACTCACGAGGGCTAGGGTGGCACTCCAAGGTTCAGGGTGGCACTCACGAGGGTTAGGGTGGCACTCACGAGGGCTAGGGTGGCACTCCAAGGTTCAGGGTGGCACTCACGAGGGCTAGGGTGACACTCACGAGGGCTAGGGTGGCACTCACGAGGGCTAGGGTGGCACTCACGAGGGCTAGGGTGGCACTCACGAGGGCTAGGGTGGCACTCACGAGGGCTAGGGTGGCACTCACGAGGGCTAGGGTGGCACTCCAAGGTTCAGGGTGGCACTCACGAGGGTTAGGGTGGCACTCACGAGGGCTAGGGTGGCACTCCAAGGTTCAGGGTGGCACTCACGAGGGCTAGGGTGGCACTCCAAGGTTCAGGGTGGCACTCACGAGGGCTAGGGTGGCACTCACGAGGGCTAGGGTGGCACTCCAAGGTTCAGGGTGGCACTCACGAGGGCTAGGGTGGCACTCACGAGGGCTAGGGTGGCACTCACGAGGGCTAGGGTGGCACTCCAAGGTTCAGGGTGGCACTCACGAGGGCTAGGGTGGCACTCCAAGGTTCAGGGAAGGGCCCGAGCTGGGTGACATTGAGCACTGGCTCGGTCACACGCCCCCCGCACCCACTGCCTCGCTCGCCCTGGCACTGGAATTCATCTATGGCACTTTCCGGTCGGGGTTCGATTGAGATTCATCCTGTCCTCCAGCAGGTCACGCGACGACCTCTTGGTGACCTGTCGTTGGCGACGACCTGGGAGAACCACTCAGCGCTCGCAGAACCTGAAAGTTAAATCGACAACGTTATCTCTTTTAAATGTCATTAAGCCTACATATTGACACGAACAGAAACCTCAATCAAAAACGTTATCTTTTTATCAGAAAGTCATTAATCCTATATATTGACACGAACAGAAACCTCAATCAACAACGTTATCTCTTTTAATGTCCTATATATTGACACGAACAGAAACCTCAATCAAAAAAGTTATCGTTTTATCAGAATGTCATTAATCCTATATCCTGAAAGCAAACGGATATAAACACAAACGTTCAGACATCAATAAACTAATTTATATTATAATATATAATTCATAAACTAATTTATATTATAATAATAATAATCTGACACGAGCAGAAACCTCGTAAAAGTAGAGCTTTGAAAATCAGGGTTTTCAGTGTGTCTTCTGAACATATTAATATATATGCAAATTTCTAGTTTCATGTATGACTGACTGTAAGAGAGGTCAGTCCACGATAACCGAAAAACAATGCGTGAAAAACAGTATAATGTATTTATAAGTATTTGTAATGTATTTATAAGTATTTATAGTGTATTTATAAGTATTTATAATGTATTTAAAAGTATTTATAATGTATTTATAAGTATTTATAATGTATTTATAAGTATATCCATATTTGGTTCTTGGATTATCCCGTTTTCTTTCGTCTGATTAAATTCGAGGGAAAGGCGAGATCAGTAGCAACTCCAGGAGGTGTCATGACGTCTGATTCTATTTTTGGAAAAAAAAAAGTACGTTGGGGTTTGTTTTGATGACGTTGCAAAAAGTTACAGAGGCTTTGTGAATACGTTCGATCACTTTGGTCTCTTCAATTTTCAAAAAGGATGGGAAATAATGATTTTAATGGTTATATTTCCATCGAACAATCATCAAAAGAAGCCATGACACCTCCTCGGGTTGCTACCGACCTAGCCTTTCCCTTAAAATCTATTCGCTGCCGACGCTCACCTACAGATGTTGCTGCGAAACCGATCAGCTGTTGATGGCGCCCGAATCAAAAACTGTTTCCCGCTCACTACACTCGCTGATAACACGCTTCGGGGAGCACAGCAGATGGCGCA